>NC_040030.1:16575015-16750191 GCF_000972845.2 Larimichthys crocea
CCGTTCATGACAACTGTACTGAGGGTGAATTTATATACAACTCACCTGTTCACATTATATTAAGGCTTAAAGTTATGCAGGATTAAGAGCGTGGACGCTTTGATTGACAGGTGGGTGGCTTGTTTGAGCAACCAGGCTTCATTCAGCTCCATCAACGATCCATTTTTTAAATTTATATTAGCCGGGAGACAGGAAAAAAGTGGATAAAAAGAGCATCGAACATGACCCATGATACTTATGTATTGCTCAGCTCCTGTTCTGGCACGACACCGGCTTGTTAGTTTTAATATACACAGGTAAAATTTAGATTGATTACATTACAACAAATTATCAGCTGTAAATCACAGAGTTGAGGCGGATGTTGTTTTAAATATAAATATTCACAGGTTATTTCCTTTAAATGTGGATTAAATATAAATATAAACATTAATTACACTGAGGTTTATGCATGAGACCCACTGAGTCTTTGTTTGCTGCCCACGTCACCTGTTGCACCTCCACCATCTATAAAGTTACAGCCCGTCATAAATAATTCACCCGCAGCTCCAAGTCACAAATAACATTTCCCCGACAAGAGCTCAGCCCGTGAGCCGCTGTCAGGCTACTCACACCGGGGAGAGTCCGCAGCAAGCCCCGCTGAAGTGCTCCGGAGGTTTTATCCACTGTGTGTCCACAAACTGAGCTCGCAGGTCGGGTCACGCGGCGCCGTCGCACGCTGTGGTTCTCCGCACCGACCTGCTCCTCACACGAGCCGCCGGGACTGACCGAGCCCCGGTGATGTAGACTGACGTCAAGACCACGGCACCGGCACCGGGGGGAGAAGATCCGGTTTGTTTCCAGAATAAAAGTCCCAGCTGAGTGGTGAAGAAACGTTTGTTTGTTTGTTTGTTTGTTTGTTTGTTTGTTTGTTTGTTTGTTTGTTTACTGTTTGAATTAAAGTAACTTATGATTTAAAATCACTGACCTGTCATCAAATGTTTCACTGATGATCAGTGTTTGGATGTTTAGACAGAATTCAGTCTGTCCACGTCTGTTTGTATCCAGTCCTAAAGACAAGACAAGACAAGACAAGACAAGACAAGACAAGATGACAGGACAAGACAACAAGACAAGAGAAGAGAAGACAAGAAGACAAGACAAGAAGACAAGAAGACAAGACAAGAGGACAAGACAAGACAACAAGACAAGACAACAAGACAAGAAGACAAGATAAGACAAGACAAGAAGACAAGAGAAGACAATAAGACAAGAGAAGACAAGACAAAAGGACAAGACAAGACAACAAGACAAGAGAACAAGACAACAAGACAAGACAAGACAAGAAGACAGGACAAGACAATAAGACAAGAGAAGACAAGACAAGACAACAAGACAAGAGAAGACAACAAGACAAGAGAAGACAATAAGACAAGAAGACAAGAGAAGACAAGAGAAGAGAAGACAAGACAAGAAGACAAGTCAACAAGACAAGAGGACAAGAAGACAAGACAACAAGACAAGAGAAGACAAGACAAGAAGACAAGTCAACAAGACAAGAGGACAAGAAGACAAGACAAGAAGACAAGACAACAAGACAACAAGACAAGAGAAGACAAGAGAAGACAAGAGAAGACAAGAAGACAACAAGACAAGAGGACAAGAAGACAAGACAAAATAAAGTAAGATAATATGAAATAAGAAGTAACACACCTGTACACTAGTTGTTTTAAGCCCTGCTTTTATTTTGAAAGTAGCTCTGCCTCACATCCTGTCCTGCTGTGTCTGTCAGTGTCTGCTTTGACTGGTGCAGGACTTGAGACAGACAGAGACAGACAGGAAGACAGACAGACAGACAGACAGACAGAGACAGACAGACAGACAGACAGACTCAGACAGACAGAGACAGGACAGAGAGAGACAGACAGACAGACAGACAGAGACAGACAGACAAACTCAGACAGACAGACAGACAGACAGACAGACAGTTAGACAGAGTGACAGACAGACAGGCAGACAGAGACAGACAGACAGACTCGTCTTTGAGTCTCTGAGTTTCAGACCCACACAAAGTCTTAAACAGACATTAAAGAATGATGAAGTTTAGAAATAATATGACACTGAATCTTTTCTCCTCTTTTAATCTAATATTCAAACATGTTTCAGTTCATGTTGTTTCATACAGGTGAAGACAAGACAAGACAAGACAAGACAAGACAAGACAAGACAAGATCAGACTTTACTGATCCCACACTGTGTAAACATTTAAAATGCTCCTTACAGAATCACCATGAAGATCCACTTCAAACCTTTATTTTGAAGGGTGTGAATGACTTCATGCATGCAGGATATTTATTTATTTATTTATTTATATATATATTTTATTATTTTTGTTCTTGTGCAGATCTGGTTCTCGTGTTGAACTTTCCAGTGATGTTCAGTCCTGCTCCGCCCTCTGCTGGTGGAGGATGATCAGCACTCTTTAATTCACCTGCAGACTGTCTCTATGGTAACTGACTGTGCACCTTCACCTGTAAGTTCGGTTTCCTGTGTCGGAACACGCTGACCGCGCGTGCACTTTGTCATTTCCTTTGTTGTTTTTGATTAAACATCTGAAAAGACAGTAAAGAAAGAGCTGACGGAGTGCCACTGCAGTTCTGTTATATTCTATATATTATTATACAGATTTATACATATAGATGTAATAAGTATAATAACAATAACAGCTTAACATTTATAAATGTTGTATCCTTGTAATTTGATACTTTTTGTACTTGTTTGTTTGTTTCTGTTATTTGCTGTCTACTTTTATTTATTGTAAAGTGTCCTTGGGTGACAGAAAGGCGCCTATGTTGTTCAACTTCATTTACGTTCAACACACACAGACACGATTCACCACAGCGTCTATCTTGTTTTGAATGCACTTTAGTCGAACATGTCATACTCTTGCAGCTCTACCTCCTCTTAAACCACGTTAAGCAAGTAACAAAACAAAGAGCTGCGTTCACCTTGTGGCAGTTGAACAGGAAGCGCACAGACGGATGACTTCCTCTCCACGTCCCGCACGAGCTGCCTTGCTCATCACACCCAAGGAATAGAGCCTCTGGAGTCCGTTAGCACTAATGGTGTGACGCCTGATTGTAAAGTCCATAGTCCATATTTACCACAGTGGGATTACACTCTGAATCTGGAGGTGCTAAATCACAAAAATAACCAATTTCTACAGGGTTGCGTTGAGTTTTGGAGTTGTAACCGTACCGTCCACATGCGATCTTGAATGACTTTTGCCCCCAGAAAGCTCGGCCACAAGCCGAGGTCGTAGTTATACTCTGAATGAGTTGTGCCCGAGCTGTCCATGCTGACCAGAGCCGAACGTAAACCCACACCATCCTATGAATCGACAATATTATCTTTAATCTTCCCGTGTTTGTTCACAAGTAATATCTTCCTTCTCAGTGTCAAAAATAATCCAATAAAGCCTTGGCGAAAACGGCAGTGGTTTTTCTCTCCACAGGAGACGTGACACTCGTCTTCGTGTCAGACAAAGAACAGAAGTTGGGCGTCGTCGGTCTGTAGAAAAAGAAATTAAAAGTCAGATGTACATGTCACAGAACGATTATGTTTATATACATGTAACATGTAGTGACCTGTCCTGTCCCCCGCCCAGCTGTCCACAGTTCCATTTCCGCCCCAGGCAAACCACATCCAGAGAAAGAGACGGCGAAGCTCTGCGTCTTCCCCCTGCAGCGATCTGGACCAGAGGGACCGCGCACACGATCGGACGTGTTGGGGTGTTTGACATCAAGCCCGCTGGTCTCAGAACCCAGCTGACCTCTGGAGTTCGGCCCCACGTATACACTGGACCATCTGTGGAGAAAGACACCAGGACACCATAGCGTCACGTCCTTCCCGAGTGTATCAAAGCATGGAAAATAAATTAAATAATGACCACAGGTAAACATGACTTAACCAGCTCCCACTGCCGGATGGGGTGTTTCTGGGGGTAGTTCACCGAAGAGTCGTCAACAGGACTCACCGGGTCGCATTGAGTTTTCGCACATAAATTTGAAGATCTTTCCACATTACTGTTGTCTGTTAGAACAATGTCAGTCACTCTAAATTCACCAAAATCACTGTCGATAACAACGGACCGGTCTCTCATGCCCAGACGAAGGCTGTTGTTTCTGCGGGGGAGTTCGCCAAGATCGGCAGCGGGGCTGACTGGGTCGAGACGACTTTTTCCACATAAATTTTTAACTCTGTGTCTATATTAGTTGGCAAAGACCGACCTAACCATAACATTACTGTTTTTATTACAATGTGAGTTACTCATTTTCATATCACATAATCACCGTAGATAACAGCAGCTGTTTTTCCAGGGAAGTTCCACCGAAGAGTCGTCAAGAAGGACGGACCCAAGTTTTTCTCAGATAAGTTGCCACGTTACTGAACTTTTAAAGGTGCTTTTGGGAACGGAATGCAAAAAAGAATTCTTTAAGTCACAATACGGCAGCACTTTTGTGTAAAATTACTTGGTGTTGCCATTTCTAATTGTAAACGGTTAATATTCAACAACTACTTTTAACAGTGACATTCAGTCACGTGATAATAATTTATATCAAGTATAAAGCATTTAAAATTAAATATGTTTAATTCAGAGTATGCATTGCAACCTTTGAATGTACCAATATATTTGAATAATATAGATTCTGTGACCAAAAAGGTTCCCATATGGCATCACCTTGAAGAACCACACTCTTTAGTTTGTTTTTTAAGGCGTTTGTTATAATAACTTTGTATTTGGCACTTGTTTGGACTTTGAGTCCGACTTGTTTCACACACAGATGGCTTTTCTATCCATCGGTGTCCCTGTACAACAGTTTACAGTCAGATTATTACACAACAGTTAGCTCTGCCGTGTAATTTGATTGGACGAGCGTCACGCCATAGGGTAATAAACTGCATGTATGATCCACTTTATAGTTTGAAGTAATCATTAGAACGTCAAGACAAGAAACGACTGATAATTTCCACCAAAGCGACTGTCAACAGACTCTTATTTCACTGGTTCATACACGATACAAAGCACTGGCCCTGTTCTAAGTGTAGCACCAGCTGTGTAACTATTTGTGTTGTCTAAAAACGATAATACACCCAGGGCGTGCTGTTATGCTGAATATCAGCACGGCGGCCCTGTGCCAAGATACGCACTCCCTCTTGTGTTGAATTGATTTAGTGTAGCGTACCTTTGGTCAGGGCGACTGAATGCCGACTCCCACAGGAGACATGAGTCACTGGTTGTTGCAGGAAAACTTTTCAGGAGCCTGAAAAGGACGAGAAGCAGATGATAGTTATACCAGAGCTGACTGTCGTGAAGTCACATGAACATTTACGGACTGAGTCCTTACTGAGGAGGTAAGTGTGAGCGTCCACGAAGAGGACGGAGCCCTCTCTCAGACAGCAGAGTGACCGTATCCCCCACAGCTCACGGCTGGATCTTCTCTTTAGGACTTCACAGATCTGACAGAGAAAACACATCATCATCATCATCGCATCACTCCAATCACAGCTTTGTCAGTGAACAGGTAGAGTCGACTTGTTTCAGGTGAATAAATGCTACTGTTATGGTTGCTGTGTGTGGATCAGCGACAGTGTTAAAGACTGGACGATATCGGTGAAGTCGCCACCCGCCATGTTTCAATCCACTCCTGGCTACATTAGCCGCTACAGTGTGAAACTGCAGTGGTCCTCATAACGTCCACTTGAGGCTGGCTCCAGAAGTGAGTCAGTCTCCATAAGTCCCCAGTCCAAATGTCCAACTCACAGCAGAAATAAACATGTTTACAGCCTGGTCAAAAAAACAGTTTTGTCTCGTGTAGCTAATTTCCCCCCGTTCTGGACAACGTAAACTGAGGGTGAATTTATATATCAACTCACCTGTTTTCACATTATATTAAGGCTCACTGTGGGTGACGTCACGGAGACTACGTCTATTTAGTACTGTCAGTGACCTCACAGTAATGACATTACTGGTTAAATGTCGTTCTGATATACACACACACACACACACACACACACACGCACACACACTCCAGCTTGATTATCCATTAATTCAAATAAAGTCAGTTAAAACTGCGCATGCTCACTCTGCTCCCTCGGACACTCGTCCCGTCCTCTCTCCGGTTGGTTCGGATGATGAACGAGTTTCCGTTGGTTTTAACGAAGGCGAGCACACTGCGACCTGCGCCAGGTCCGAGATGTCATACCCGAGGTCGAGTAATGAACCCCATCAGCTCCATCAGCTCCATCAGCTCCATCACCGAGCAGTGCGCCGTGTCGAGACCGAAAGCCCCGCGGGCTGTCTCTCCCAAGAGAACATGTTGTCACGGAGTCCCACGGCCACCGACAGCTGATTATAAAGAGGCGACACGAAAACTTAAACCTGCGAGGAGGGAGAAACAAACTAAACTCAGAGATCAGAACCGAACACAGAGCGTGACTCAGCGATTATAGAGAGAAACAAACAAAAGGCGGCGGGTCGGACACTGCGCACCCGGGGTCTCGGAGCGCACAGGCCGGGCAGCAGTCTGCGGAACACACGGTCCTGTTTTAATAAACTGAAGACAGATTGTTGATATTAGACATTTGAAATCTGTAAAATAAATAATTACATTTAATATTATTATTTTTAGTTGTCCATTTATTTAACAACAATAATAATAACACTAATAATAATAATAATAATAATAATAAGTAATAATAATACCCCCTTTTTTTTTATTTCATAGCTCGCCTTTCTGCACCATGATGTAAATAAATAAAAGTAGACAGCAATAACAGAACAACAAACAAGTACATAAAAGTATCAAATTACAAGGTAACAACATTTAATAAATGTTAAGCTGTATTGTGATTATACTTATTACATCTATAGTAGAAATCCTGGTATAATAAAATATAGAATAATGAAGCAGAACTGCATGGCCACTCCGTCCAGCTCTTTCTTTACTGTCTTTTCAGATTTTTACTCAAAAACAACAAAGGAATGACAAAGTTGCCGCGCGGTCAGCGTGTTTCACAGGAAACCGAACTTACAGGTGAAGGTGGCACAGTCAGTTACCATAGAGACAGTCTGCAGGTTGAATTAAAGTGTGCTGATCATCCGCCACCAGCAGAGGGCGGAGCAGGACAGAAACATCACTGGAAAGTGCACACGAGAACCAGAATCTGCAAAGCAAAAATAATAAAATTAATAAATAAATAAATAAATAAATAAATAAATATCCTGCATGCATGAAGTCATTCACACCCTTCAAAAAAGGTTTGAAGTGGATCTTCATGTGATTCTGTAAGGAGCATTTTAATGTTACACAGTGTGGGATCAGTGAAAGTCGATCTTGTCCTTGTCTTGTCTTGTCTTGTCTTGTCTTCCCTTTATGAAACAACATGAACTGAACATGTTTGAATATAGATTAAAAGAGGAGAAAAGTTCAGTGTCATATTATTTCTAAACTTCATCATTCTTTAAGGTTGTTTTAAGACTTTTGTGGGTCTGAAACTTGTCCAGACGCAAAGACGAGTCTGTCTGTCTGTCTCTGTCTGTCTGTCTGTCTGTCTGTCTGTCCTGTCTGTCCTGGCTGTTGTCCTCTGCTGTGTCTCTGTCTGGTCCTCGGTAGCTGTCCGTTCTCTGTACTGTCTGTCTCTTCTGTCTCTCTGCTCGGCTGTCGTCTGTATGCCTGTCTGTCTGTTGCTCTGTCTCTCTGTCCTGTCCTGAATCCTGTCCTGTCTGCTGGTCTGTCGCCTCTGTGTTCCTGTCTGTCTGTCTGTCCTGTCTGTTCCTCTGTCTCCTGTGCCCCTGTTCTTTATCTTCTGTCCTGGCTCGGTCCCTTTTTAGTCCTGCAACCAGTCAAAGTAGACACTGACAGGACACCATGGACCAGATTGAGTGCAAGAGCACTTTCAAAATAAAGCATGGCTTAAACAACTAGTGTACAGTTGTTTACTTCGTATTTCATATTATCTTACTTATTTGGTCTTGTCTCAATCTTGGTCTTCGCTGCTTCTGTCTTGTCTTCTGTCCTTCTGTTCTTCTTTCATTGTTTGTCTTTTGTCTTGTCTTCTTTCCTTGTCTTGCTTCTGTCTTGTCTTGTTTCCTTGTTGCCCTTCTATATGTCTCTCTTGTCGTTGTTGTCTTGTCTTGTTGCTTGTCTTCTGTCTTCTGTCCTTGTCTTTGTCGTTGTCTGTCTTGCGTCTCTTGTCCGTGTTACTTTGTCTTGTCTGTTGTCTTGTCTTCTTGTCTCTCTGTCGTTCTGTACCTCTTCTTGCATGCCTTTGCTCTTTCTTATTGTTCTTTGTCTGCTGTCTGTCGTTGTCTTTCTGCTCTTCTATTCTTGTCGCGTATGCCTTCCGTGCTTGGTTTGACTTTTTGTGGTTCCTTGTACTGTTCTCTGTTTGTTTTGGTTTGTTTATTGTCTCTGGTCCTTGTCTTATGTCGTTTCTGTCTATTGCTATTTTCGTGGCTGTCTGTCTCTTCCTCTTACTGTTTCTTTTTTTGGTCTGTTGCTTTTTTTTTTTCTTAAGACTGTACGCAGACGGAACAGACTGAATCTGTAAATCCAAATGTCAAGTGAAACATTTGATGGACAGGTCAGTGTTTTAAAAATACATAAGAGTGTATTAAAAAGTTACTTTATTCAAACAGTAAACAAACAAACCAAACAAACAACAAACAAACAAACAAACATCTCTTCACCGCTCAGCCTGGGACTTTTATTGCTGGAAACAAACGCGGATCTTCCTCTCCCCGGTGCCGGTCCCGTGGTCTTGACGTCAGTCTACATCACCGGGGCGCGGTCAGTCCCGGCGGCTCGGGAGGAGCAGGTCGGTGCGGAGAACCACAGCGTGCGACGGCGCCGCGTTACCCGACCTGCAGTCTCAGTTTTTGCGGGACACACAGTGGATAAAACCTCCGGGCACTTCAGCGGGGCTGCTGCGGACTCTCCCCGGTGGTGAGTATCCTGACGCGGCCTCCGCGAGCTGAGCTTAGGTCGGGAAATGTTTTTTTGTGACGTGGATGCGGGGGGAATTTTTATGACGGGCTGTAACTTTATAGATGGTGGGGAGGTGGCACAGGTGACGTGGGCAGCAAACAAAGACCTCCTGGTCCTCCATGAGCATAAACCTTCAGTGTAATTTAATGTTTTATGTAATATAGTTAATGATCCACATTTAAAGAAATAACCTGTGGATATTTATATTTAAAAACAACATCCCGCCTAACATCTGTGATTTACAGCTGAGTAATTTGTTTGTAATGTAGTCATCCAAAGTTTTACCTGGTGTTATTAAAGCAACAGCCGGTGTCGTGCCAGACAGAGAGCTTGGGCAATACATCAAGTAAAGTCATGGGTGCATGTTGATCTCTTTTTATCCACTTGTAGTGTTTTTTTTTTCTGTCCTACCGCGGGCGAATTAAATAAAAATTGGAGATCGTTGATGGAGTTGAATGAAGCCTGGGGGGGGGTTGCTCAAACAAGCCACCCACCGTCAATCCAAAGCGTCCCCGCTGTAATCTGCATAACATTTAAGCCTTAATATAATTGAAACAGGTGGAGTTGTATATAAATTCACCCTCAGTACATTGTTCATGAACGGGGAAATTACTAACAGAGACCAAACTGTTTTTTTGACCAGGCCTGTAAACATGTGTTTATATTCGCTGTAAGTTGGACATTTGACATGGGGACGTAGGAGACTGACTCCCTACTTCCTGGAGGCCAGCCTCAGTGTGAGTTTCCTCGTCAGAGACTTTCAGAGCGGTTCACGTCGTCCTCCCCAGTAGCTTCTTCACGTCTTCAGAGATGAATCCAATCAGTGGTAGCAGAACCAAGCAGTTTGTTGTTTTCGTGGATAGCTTTCACTCAGATTGCTGCTTGAGTAATGGAGATTACCATTAAGTTAGAACGGGATGTGCATCCAAACTTAATGAACTCCCCCTGTGTGATTTTTTGTTATTTTTTTTACTAACTCTGCCCGGCGGTGCAGAGGTCAGAGATCACGTTGCTGTTTGTCTTGAGTGAATGTGTGTGTATGTGGTCCATTATTTCATACACCTGGATTATGGATTAATCTTCCTGAATGTGAAGGGACTAAACGGGTTCAGCGTCCGGGACAAATCCTCGTAAAATGTGTTTTGTTATGGGGTAATGCAAGACAAGGCTTAACCGTGTTGATTAAACCATGTGCCCTTTTAAAAAGTTCCTAGCCCTTCGACAATGCTCATGTTTTTTGTACATTTTTAGTCCAGAAGCGTGCGGCGCGCACCCATCCATCAGCCGCATTCAAACAGGATTGGCGCAACAACGCAACCCAACGTCACGCAGAGTTTCCAGACGCGTCAAACCTCCACAGCCCCTAATGTCCGGAGAATCGAATCTGGATACTCATACCCTGTTGTTTATCCAGAAGCAGCTTCTAAACTGAGTCACTGACGTGAAATTTACGCGTGCAAATAGAGACACGAAGAATTTTAATTTGGTTTGAGCGAGCAGAGTCGACAACGTAGACCAGTGGAATGGATGAGGCAAGACGCGCGTCACTCGGTACTTGTATGTTTCGTGTGATTCACGGACAGTGTTGGTCTTTCTGTTGAGTTGACGTGGCTAACATCAGCTACAGTATCTCAGCCCAGGTGGGGGGTGGTCGAGATGAGAAAGTCCCACATGCCAGTTTTTAGGACACTTCTGCATATTTTAGGACCATTAGAAAACTGCCAAAGTAGGAAGTCAAAAGTGTACCCGAATCTGATCTTACCCTCCCAGTGCAAAATATGGAGACGAAGAAGTTTTAATGTGTTTGAGCGGCAGAGGTCAGACGACGTATACCAGTGAATGAGAGTGAGCGAGCGCGACCTCGATAAAGTCGTTGATCTGCGAAATAAAAGGAAAATTCCAACTTCTGCTCTGCTCGGAAAGATAATTCCTTTTTTTCTCGGGGGAGAATTCAAGAACTGGAGCTCATTTGGGTAGAAAAGTGGTTTTACTCCCCTGTCCTGAACTTGGAGCCACAGTCACATTTTATAGCTAATCACAGGTGTACGAACCGGTGCTTTAGTGAACGAACCTGAACGACGTATCAGGGTGAAATTTAAACAAAAGTTCAGGAATTCCAGCAAAATCTTTTTAATTCAAACGGCCGACGAATGTTTTTAAAAAAACTATGAATAAACAAAATGTTTGGCTAGTAGTTGTATCACTTGTATAAAATGCTGTTGTTATCTGGTTAATTCGGTACTGAGTTTTCACTTTTAGCCACATTTCTGTCGTTCTTGCATCAAAGAAACTCTATAACTTGTATGGAAACGGGACAGTATCTCTGTACGTCACCCCTTCCACAACTTGTTTGGGTATTTTGTTGTAAGCAACAAAGTACAAAGTATCCGGTTAAGCTCCAGGCTGCCGGAGTAAAATGCAATGTCTGAACCAGGAGCGATTTTTATATGAAAGTTCAGTCTGAAGACAAACCTGCAGTGGACCATGAGCTTGAATTTGGCTCTTCGTCTTAGAGTGGTCGGTGTGGTTTGGTTAGGGAACACAACCTGATTATTTATGGTGTGAACTGGTTGCTCTCATTCATTTAGATTTTTTATGTTTCTTTCCCCAGTTATATATCTATGTTTCATCTACCGTGAGGCAGAAACAAGCGTTTGGCACAAGCTGTCACTTCCGGGAATGAATGGTTTGACTTATAAGGGTTTGGTCATCGGCACATATCAGCACAGAGGAGAGTGGGGGAAGCAGCAAGACCAAAAACACCAGGGAGCCGAGTACCAGTATGGGCTGTGTCAATGAGACCGAGGGCTAAGTTTGAGCTCCATATGTGGAGGATTTTCCAAAGGTTGGGTTGGGAAACTGACATTTTCTTTGGAGTTGTATCCTGTAGCGCACATCAAGACTGACTAGTCAACAGCATCGAGCCCAGCTCGGCGTCCGCTGTCCTTTCATCGTCAGGCTTTTTTTTCACCAAGCTCAAGCTCTGGTTCTGGCACGACTCCCGTCTCTTCTTCCAGTGGTACAAACACTAAACACGCACCCGCTAACAAAACGGCAGCTTACCTTTGTATTCACCGAGCTTCTTACCATTGCATGGCTACCCAGCTCCTGTCTAGCACGACACGGCTGTTAGGTTTATATATACACAGGTAACAGTTTTAATTGATACATTAACCATTTTATCACCCAACTCTGGCAGTCTTGTAGCTTTTTAGCTTAATTTGTTCGGGAGTTGTGGAGACCAAAAACTGAGGCAAAAAGTAACATGTGAGCCGGTTATGGGCTTCAAACGATGGAAACAAAATGGGGAAAACACAGAATGAGAGGTTAGGAGTCCTGCATGCCGTGTCCTGCTGGGATCCAGACCAATAAAAACCCAACAAGCTGCTGAAAACGATGGTATCGAATGTGAGCTGAGTCGAGAACGCTCCAGTGTTACTCAAGTTGGAATCGTATCGCCACTGTTAACTCTGGTTTTCGGAGTAGATCTAACTTCAGTCTCCTCTTCTCGCTTAAGAGTCTGGAAGGTTTAAGTCACTGGATTCCCTCGTGGCCTTGTTTGTCCGGGCCTAAATGTTCACAAGTAGTCAATGGTTTAATGATCAGTAGCCTCAAAACCCGTACTTCTTCAGGGTACACGGGGTCCAAATCCCACGCATAAGGGCGAGGTCTTAATTTTAATAAATGGCAACAATACTCGCAGGTTGCAGGTTTTTTCAGGTCCTAATCCAGCCACAGACCTCCAAGTGTGTGTGGTGTTAATGCTGTGAGGATTTGATTTCAGGGCTCACAGTGCACCAACTAAAGCCACCCATGACCCACAGTACCACCAATCATGACTGGATTCAAGACCACTCAATCGGTAGAAAAGTGGTACTTCTGATCTGAACTTATTATCTCACGTCACATTTTAACCAATCCCATGGATCATTAAAACAAAATATTTCAGTAAATTCCCGTTTAGTTTCAGTTCATTCAAACTGTGTTAAGAGGTCTTATGTTTTTAAATCAGGTAGTTCATATTTTGCTGATAAAAGCAGTGCTGAATGTTGGCTGTATTGTATTGGCAGTAATAGAAGATCACATGTGTATTAAATCTTCGTTATCTGCTGTTTTACTTTTAGCGCACACTTCTGTCCCGTTCTTTATCAAAACTGTATGAACAGGATGTAGTCTCCATGACGTCAGCCCAAGAGTTTACTGTGAGGAGTTACTTGACTCCTTCTCTGGAGTTTTTCTGAGGTTTAATAGACAAAACATCACTATTAATTGGAAAATATTGTGATTCCCGACTACCAAATAAAGTAATATAAGATGAAGGACCTTCAGTCCTTGACGTAAAGTTTGTGAAGAGCCCTAAAAAGATGTTCAGCTCCTTGTAGGGGGGGAGAGACAAAGTATCGATCATTATCATGAAAACGTGGTCGGACGCTTCTGAGCTCATCGTGCCAATTTAGACCAATGTCGCTCAGCCTTGCTGTTTACAGGTCAGTATGGTTGTATTGGTGTTTTTCCAGATGTTTTGGACAATCTCCCCGTCCTTTTTTTTTTTTTTTTACAATTACAACCTTGTTACCAAAGTTAAACAATCAACACTCGTATGCTCGGATCTTAGAGAAACCACCGAGCGGTGATTGGGGTAAAATCCTTAAAGGAATCTTGTAAACCTGAGCTCAGACGTATTTGGATTGCTGTTTGACACACACACAGTGTTACTCTGCTCACTATAGTATCTGTTTGAGTTTAGATCACAACTCACAACTTCTCGGAGACCTTTCAATGGTAGTGTAACGAACTGTATGTCTTCTTTACTTTCAGTGCTTGGAGCGTCAGTTTTAAAGCCAAAGAGAGGTGAATATTTGTTCCAGCGTCCGGCATGTGCTCAGTTTGGTGTGTTTGTGATATAATTTTGTGTTCTATTTGTGTTGGTGTTGTGCAGTGCGTCAATAGAAATTGTTTGAAAATTGCAGTTTTTTTGGCTTTAGTTTGCAGCCAAAAAGAGGTAAACCATTTTCACATTGTGTTTGGTAACTGTCGGCGCTAGTGGCAAACCGTGGTTGCACCTTCTGAAGGAGAACGACAGTGAAGCGTCGAAAAAGCCAATCTTTAGGTACTGTAGGACTCTCTGTAGATGAAAAGGTTAACAAATGAATGAAACTTTACACAACTGGACCCTTTTTTTTAAAAGATTGTCTTTAGTGTTTAGTGTGAGTTGTCATAACAGATTTATCCAGCTTTGGTGTGAGAAATCACTGAGCCATCAGTTATGCAGTACCAAAGCAGCAACTTTGGGCGAAGTACGTAACGCTTTAGCGGCACTAAGTCACACAGCAAGAACATTTCACTGATCTGGTGAAACTGGATCATATTGTATGGAGGAAATGTTTTTTCTGTGTTTTCCCTCTATGTCCTCCGGCTGATCCCGCCTCAACTTCGTGATTTTACCAAGTTTTTATGATGGACAGTGAAGTAAACTGCTGACAGCTGTAAGCTGCTGTTTAGCTCATGTTAGTGTTACTGACTGTGGAGCTCATGTGACAGTCTAGCGCGAGCATGTAGCTAGTCGTTCTCTGTTAGCTGTAGTCGTAGCGTTGTAAGTCCTTAGTTGCCAGTAGTCATTGACTCTACTCATGGCAGGTTGAGCTCTTTACTAGGTAGCTCGTGTGTTGTTGCCCATGTACTACAGTGGCTTGACTGGGCTTGTAGCTTCAGAGCCAGCAGTTAGCTGGCATGTATGGCATGTTAGGTCAGTCTTAGTGAAGAGGCGCTTGTTATCGGATGTTAGCGTATTTTAGCAGAGCAAGTAGAGATGTGAGCTCAGTCTAAGTTAGCTGCGGAGCATAGTGTATGCTGGACATTTGTAGCTTTGTTAGCTAGGTCGGTGAGCTCTGGTGAAATAAAGGCTCAAATGTACAAGTCCATGCTGGTGATCCTGCTGCGTTAGCTGGCATGTTGAATCGTGCTGCTGTCGGGACACCACTGGCGAGATGTTGGAGCTGGGAGAAAGTTACTTTGTGATCAAAGAAATGCTCATGAATTGATTGCCAACGGTCACAAGCAGGGGGATTAAACGCTCCGCCTGTGGATAAGGTAAGAGGAAGAACATGACGAACTAAAGAAAGATGAGCCAACCCTACAATCTAGTTTAGTGTTGAGACTTTGAGAAACTGAAGAGGAGGCATGTGCTACTGGCTGATATCAGTGCGTGGACTGTATATTGGCTTGGAAAGTAACTAGCATGTGTCTAACAAGCTACGGTGATATTAACGGGAGTTCTTCACGTATGAGAACTAAGTCTCAGGTATCTGGCTAATGTGAAACGATACTGAGCGGACTCATCCACACACTACAATCTAATGCCGGGGTCCTTCATCCACGGGGAGAACAGAAAATGTATCTGATGGAGCAGGGTTTGAAGCTCTTATCTGTGTTGTTAAGTATGGGTTGTCGCTCTCACCGTGGACCTGGTCTGATGTGGCTTCGTAGATATTGCACGCAGGGTTGCCTCTCCGGAAAGGCCGTGAGCAGTTAGGTGACTCTGTTTTGTTTGTTTTGAAATGTTTTTAAGAAAGAAGAATGTGCAAGATGTTCGAGAGGGCGCCGGCTTAACGTGGTCCCTAAGAAGCGCCAAAAGTGGCCAATAATCGTTTGTGTTTCCTGTCCAAGATGCAAACTCAATAAACAGTTTCAGTTTTCCTCGTTGTCCACATTGAGGCTGGCTCCAGAAGGTGAGTCACTGCTCCATAAGTCCCCATGTCCAAAATGTCCAACAGCAGAAACCAACATGGTTACAGCCTGGTCATATCTGTGAAACCGCAGCCAACGGATGCCGCGAACTCTCGGCGTGTCGTACCACGTTTCCAGCTCGCAGACATTCCAGACGTTTGTACTTCTTCCTGTTTTCAGAAGAAAAAGCTCTCCTGCTGCGGATCTAATCAGCGTCACGTTAAGGAACCAGCACGTCTCCCGCCCGAGCTGTGGTCACGTTTAAATTCCATACATTTTCAAAAACAAAACGAAAATCTGAAACGGTGTTCTCCAGCACCGCCCGTCCCTTCCTTTCTCCGGCCTCTGGTCTGTTCCTGGGCAGAACTTGTTGACTCGCTTTGATCGTCCTGACAGACCTGTATTACTTTGGTATTGATTAACTCCATTGAACAGTCATGTGACTTAACAGTGGGCTCCACGGTATTTTGTTTGTGTTAATGTTAGATTAAAATACTTTGAACGCCTTATCTGCCTCTCGGGGTTGGAAACATCCAACAGAATGACTGTCAATGATCGTCTAGTTTTACGTTACGAAAAAAACCCCAGCAGGCCTCCCAGTGACTCTCATGAGCCTGCTTTTGGAAATAAAACTCCAGTTTGCTGCTGACATGAAAACCTGCAGGTCACTCTAGATTTTGTTGAGGTTTTGGGACTCTGAAGATGCTTTATAAGCCCCGTAAAATGTGTCGAATGCTTTGATGACCGAGTGGGTGGTTTTTGATTTAAATCATAAATTTGTTATTTACATAAATCAAATCTTTTTTCCAATGTAGAGGCAGGTCTAGACCGATCTGAATATGAATCCAGATCCTGTTTGTTTTTTTGCATTGACTATTGGATCGACGTCTGGAAAACCGGTCGGATCGGTCAACACCAAGCTCCAAAGACTTTTTTTTTGCACTGGTTGAGTCAGAGAAAGAAAAGTATTGTCCTTATATGCTCTCCTCATCTTATTCTTTTTTAAAGCCTAATGCCTACATTACCCACAATGCATCCAGGCTGGACAGATTGAACAGATTCTAGTAGCGGCAACTTCACGGATACGACGTCCAGTCTTTAAACCGTCACACACAGCAACAATAACAGTAGCATCATGTTCAGCTTCTACCTAAAACAAGTCAACTCCATGATGACGATGATGATGATGATGATGATGATGATGATGATGATGATGATGAGTTTCCTCTGTCAGATCTTGTGAAGTCTAAAGAGAAGATCCAGGCCGTGAGCTGTGGCGATGATACGGTCACTCTGCTGTCTGAGAGAGGCTCCGTCCTCCACGTGGACGCTCACACTTACACTCCTCAGTAAGGACTCAGTCCGTAAATGTTCATGTGACTTCACGACAGTCAGCTCTGGTTTAACTATCATCTGCTTCTCGTCCTTTTCAGGCTCCTGAAAGTTTTCTGCAACAAACCAGTGACTCATGTCTCCTGTGGGAGTCGGCATTCAGTCGCCCTGACCAAAGGTACGCTACACTAAATCAATTCAACACAAGAGGGAGTGCTGTTATCTTTGGCACAGGGCCGCCGTGCTGATATTCAGTATAACAGCACGCCCTCGGGTGTATTATCGTTTTTAGACAACACAAATAGTTACACAGCTGGTGCTACACGTTAGCACAGGCCAGCTGCTTTGTATCGTGTATGAACCAGTGAAATAAGAGTCTGTTGACAGTCGCTTTGGTGGAAATATCAGTCGGTTTCTTGTCTTGACGTTCTAATGATTACTTCAAACTATAAAGTGGAGTCATACATGCAGTTTATACCCTCATGGAGTGACGCTCGTCCAATCAAATTACACGGCCAGAGCTAACTGTTGTGTAATAATCTGACTGTAAACTGTTGTACAGGGACACCGATGGATAGAAAAGCCATCTGTGTGTTGAGACAAGTCGACTCAAACTCCAACAAGTGGCCAAATACAAAGTTAATTATAACAAACGCCCTTAAAAACAAACAAAGAGTGTGGTTCTTCAAGGTGATGCCATATGGGAACCTTTTTTGGTCACAGAATCTATTGTAAATAGTGCTTGAGTACATTCAAGGTGCAATATGTAATACTCTGAATTAAAATATTTAATTTTAAATGCTTTATACTTGATATAAATTATTATCACGTGACAGAATGCTCACTGTTAAAAGTAGTTGTTGAATATTAACCGTTTACAATTAGAAATGGCAACACAAGAATAATTTCTACACACAAAAGTGCTGCAGTATGTGACTTAAAAAACTCTTTTATTGCATTCAGTTTCCCAAAAGAACCTTTAAAAGTTCAGTAACGTGGCAACTTATCTGAGAAAACTTGGGTCAGTCCTTCTTGACGACTCTTCGGTGAACTTCCCTGGAAAACAGCTGCTGTTTATCTACGGTGATTATGTGATATGAAAATAATTAACTCACATTGTAATAAAAACAGTAATGTTATGGTAGGTAGGTCTTTGGCAACTAATATGAGATGACAGAGTTAAAAATTTATGTGGAAAAGTCGTCTCGACCCAGTCAGCCCTCGCTGCCGACTCTTCGGCGAACTCCCCCGCAGAAAACAGCCTTCGTCTGGGCAGTGAGGGACGGTCCTGTTGTTTATCGACAGTGATTTTGGTGAATTTAGAGTGACTGACATTGTTCTAACAGACAACAGTAATGTGGAAAGATCTTCAAATTTATGTTGAAAACTCAATGCGACCCGGTGAGTCCTTGTTGACGACTCTTCGGTGAACTACCCCCAGAAAACAGCCCCCATCCAGGCAGTGGGAGCTGGTTAAGTCATGTTTACTGATGGTGATTATTTAATTTATTTTCCATGCTTTGATACACTGGGGAAGGTGACGCTATGGTGTCCTGGTGTTTTCTCCACAGATGGTCAGGTGTATACGTGGGGCCAGAACTCCAGAGGTCAGCTGGGTCTGGAGACCAGCGGGCTTGATGTCAAAACACCCCAACACGTCCGATCTGTGTCGGCGGTCCCTCTGGTCCAGATCGCTGCAGGGGGAGAGCAGAGCTTCGCCGTCTCTTTCTCTGGATGTGTGTTTGCCTGGGGTGGGAATGACTGTGGACAGCTCGGGCTGGGAGACAGGACAGGTCACTACATGTTACATTTATATAAACATAATCTGTTTCTGTGACATGTACATCTGACTTTTAATTTCTTTTCTACAGACCGACGCACGCCAACTTCTGTTCTCTGTCTGAACACGAAGAAGAGTGTTCACGTCTCCTGTGGAGAGAACCACACTGCCGTTTTGACAAAGGTTATATTGGATTATTATTTGACACTGAGAAGAAGATATATACTTGTGAACAACGGGAAGATTAAAGATAAATATTGTCTGATTCATAGGATGGTGTGGTGTTTACGTTCGGCTCTGGTCAGCATGGACAGCTCGGGCACAACTCATTCAGAGATGAACTACGACCTCGGCTTGTGGCCGAGCTCTGGGGGGCAAAAGTCATCAAGATCGCATGTGGACGGTACGTTACAACTGCAAACTCAAAGCAACACTGTAGAAATTGGTATTTTTGTGATTTAGCACCTCCAGATTCAGAGTGTAATCCCACTGTGGTAAATATGGACTATGGACTTTCAATCAGGCGTCACACATTAGTGCTAACGGACTCCAAGAGGCTCTACTCCTTTGGGTGTGATGAGCAAGGGCAGCTGGGACGTGCAGAGGAGAGTCATCCGTCTGTGCCGCTTCCTGTTCAACTGCCACAAGGTGAACGCAGCTCTTTGTTTTTGTCACTTGCTTAACTTGGTTTTAAGAGGAGGTAGAGCTGCAAGAGTATGACATGTTCGACTAAAGTCACATTCAAACAAGATGTGGTGAATCGTGTCTGTTTGTGTTGAACGTAAATGCCGTGAAACAATCAGGAAATAACTTTTTATTTCTCCGATTAACCGACGCTCACTCGCTGTCACTCACTGTCTATGTCGCTCAACCACTGCTGTCTCAAAACTGCAGACACAAACCAAATTAAACTTCTTCGTGTTTTTATATTGCAGCGTAAATTTCAGTCAGACTCAGATTTAGAAGCTGCTTCATGACATGAACAAAGTCAGAACACAACAGGTCGAGTATCAGAGTTTAGATTTAGGTTTGACCGGTCTGATCGGTTGGATCAACTACTCCACTGCAAGTTGGTTGCAAGGTTTTTGGCGGACGACCCTGCTGCAGCCAAAATAGATGACCCTGTACTAAGATGAATAGCAGCACCCGATCCTGTCTGAATGCGGCCTTAGTCCAAGGATAAACGTAATTTTAATTGTGTTTATTCATTCCAGACACCACTAACGGTCTCATAATCAGAAACATCTATGTGGGAGGAGACTGTTCATTTGCAACAAGCACGTCTACTCAGGTACTGATGTGAAGACAGGTGTAATAAGGTGTAGTAACACCTTTATTATGTATCTAAATGAAACTTTAACTCTGTCTTTGCCTCTTTCCCAGAATGATGAGTCAAACGTTGACAGTGTCAACAACGTAACACAGCACTCTACTGATGATATGATCGACAAATGGACCTCTAGATGTGATTCAAAGTCATGGAAAAAGATAAAACAGTAAGATTAATGTAGTAACGGTTATTATTTCCTCAATATATGTCATATATATGTTAGTTATCCGTATGTTACCCATGACTAACCGTATTAAACCTTCACAGGGAAATCCGCAGGACATTTTCCTCTGCGTCCTCTGCGAATAAGTGTTTCCTTGACCAAAGGTAAACACCGTCACGTGCACCATCTTCATTTCTTTATATCTGGTGAATTAAATCACATTTACTTTTTGTCTTCCAGACATTTCCAGACGTCGCCGAAGTATTCTGGATTGAACTTAAAGCTTGCACGAGTTGCTTTCAAGAAGCTGGCAAAGAGGGATGATGTTTGGGCAGAGGTAAGAAACTGAAATGTGGGAACGAAGTAAGGAAGAGTTTACCTTTCAAAACATACTCAGTGATGAGGTGATGTATTTTCTCGATAGGTTGAAGCAGCTCTTCTTGAGTTGCTTCCTTCTCTTGATGAGAAACTCGTTGGAGTGGAGGCGTTGAGGATCTTCCTACTTCTCAACGAGCTTCTGCACGTGATCCAGAGAAACAAACAGCGACAGAGCACAGAGCTTGCGGTGATGGTTGCTGCTGCCATACGAAGACTCTCTGAGGAAAGTCTACATGTCATAGGTAGACAACTGTGTGGATTATTTATCTTTGTGATTAATCGCCCCCAGCTTATTTCACCAAGCTTGCGCCAACGAAGGGGGAACGTCAGGGAAGGTCTAGACCCAACAATTCCTGTGATGTCCTGTTTGTTCTGGTCATCTGGTCTGACATTAAAGTGTATGTATCTCCATGATGTCCTCCTCAGGGGACTGGTGGTGCTCCCTGTCGCCCTCCACCATGGTTAAACATGTGAAGATGTGGAAGCAGGTCCTGTCAGAGATCCTGTCCTCTGAGACTGGTCATTGCAACCTTAGAGTTCAAAACCTGCTGGTCGTCCTTCAGTATATGTACAATGTTAGTATCAGTTGTTTCAATCCACACGAAATGTAATCATGGTTTATTTCCTGTCAGTCTTTCACCTAATTCCTAACCTAAATATACTTCTTGTTTTAAAGGCCAACAACAGGAGTACAGGATGTCAAAGAATCCCGGAAAGTACGTTTTGTTTGGAGATTAACAAAGCATTTCTTCAAGCAGATCTACAGCTTTGGTGTTCAAAGAGAAAGGTGATAAAAAAACGACAAACAAAAAACAAATTTTGTGTTAAGAATAACAAAGAAATCTCAAATTACTGATATGTTCTGTTATGGTCTACCAGTTTGTGATGGATCTGAAATCAAAGAAAACGGCTTTTGACATCTATGTTGACCGCACTATGGTAAGCCTTGAACTTTGCCTCATGAGGATTAAACCAAACAAACAACATTGTCTTTGATTGCTTCAATGTTGTGTTCATTAACAATCTGTCAGTAAAAATGATTTTATTGTATTACAGAGAAAACACCAGGTGGTCAAGCCATGGCCTTATGAATTTGTGTCTTCAGATCGTTTCTTTGAACTGAGGCTAAAGCGAACATCGCTTTTGGAAGGCGCCTTCACACAACTGGCAGCCGCTCATCACAGGGACTTCAAGAAGCCATTTGTGGTAAATATTTAGTTATGACCTGATGATTGAGGACATGTTCAGATCAAAACCAGTTGACCACAGCTGTCTCTCTCCAAAATACCAAAGGAAACATTTTGGTGTCGCCAAACTAGAGACAAATGTAGAAGTTGGGACACTTAATAAACCAAGCCAGAAAACAACTATGGGAGTAGCATAGTTTAGTCCATGAATCCACTTGGATAGCCTTGGTTTCAGACTGACTGTGGAGGGTTTGACCAGTCTGATCAACTGATTGGTCACCTCCAAAATTGAGTTCATTCTGATTCAACTTCTGCATTTTTCTTTCTATGGCCCAAACTGATGCAGTCTAAAAGCAATATTTGAATTTAATGTGAGCTGCTAGAGGTAGCCAGCGGAGCTCAATGAGCCCTTTGGGTCAACTGAAGACCAGGCCCACTGCTGTGTTCTAGGTCATTCGAAAGGGGATGGAAGAACCTGTTTTCATGCCTGATTTGGTCTAATTTGACCTAATGCAGCTTCCCCTCATCTCAGTGTCTATCTAACAGGAAGAATTCCAACTTTTTTGTATGTCAGGTCTATCTTGATGAGGACCCAGCGGTCACAGATGTCTACAAAAGAGACTTTTTTCACCACTTGTTTCCTGAGATGGTGTCACCTGAATCTGGGATGTTCTTGTTCAATGACTCCGTTACCCTGCCATGGTTCCCCTCCAGAGTAAGTGAATATTTTTGATTCATAGACTTTGAATTTGCAATATTTAACAACAATGGAACAATCTGCAGTTTTAGTTTAACTGATGAGGAACAGTGAAGTATCATCAGCATACAATGAAACAGTTTCTAGAGATTTTCACTGTTTCTACTTTTATTAAATTCAGGCAACAAAGGAGGATGAGACAAAATTCTTCCTGTTCGGGGTCCTGTGTGGCTTGGCTTTGTACAATCAGTGTATCGTCTACCTACCATTCCCCCTGGCTCTGTTCAAGAAGCTACTCGACGTAGAACCGACATTGGAAGATTTGAAGGAATTCACCGGCGTTGGAAAGTAAGTATTCGTCTTTTAGTAAAACAAATTTCAGGTTTTACATTGTGATGGACTGGCAGGTTGGTGCCGGACCATTGTGGAGGGCAAAGCTCTTTGGGCCCCTTCATTTTCCAGTCCATCTACGTTCCAACCCTCAGCTGTGGTCACAAGCTTTTGGGTAGTAACCAAAAGAATGAGGTCGCAGATATAAGCAGCCGAAATGAGCTTCCTCTGCCAGGTGGCCGGGCTGGGCCTTAGAGATAGGGTGAGGAGCTCAGACATCTAAAGCTGCTCCATGCCAAAAAAAAGGGTGGTTCAACATCTGATTAAGATGCCCCATGAGTGCCTTCCTTTGGAGGTGTTCACAACCAACTGGGAGGAGATTCGGGGGCAGGGGCAGAACCTGCTGGAGAGACTACATAGCCCATCTAGCCTGGAAACACCTCAGGATCTTGGAATGTGTTGCTGCTGAGAAGCACAATGGTTGGATGGTTTTACATTGTGATACCATTAACCGTTTTTTTTTGCTTTTTTAAGGACTCTGCAGGATGTCATGGGCTACGAAGACAACGTCCTAGAAAACCTGTTCATGTCTTTTTCGGTTGGTATTTTCAGTTAATCAGTCTCATTTATCTTTGTTACAGCAGTGATATCACTCAACTTGTCTCTTTCATGATTGATTTTAACAGATTAACTGGGATGGGGCAGATGTCATCCTTGATCCCCAAAATCCCCAAAAGCCAGTGACGGGTGAAAATAAGTAAGAATATTAAAATCTAAGTTATGCGTTTGACCGGCTCCCAGATCAGCTCCGTTGAATTGAAACATCAAATCTGCTAAACAGGAAGGAGTTTGTGGATGCCTACATGAATCACATCCTAAACACATCAATTGAAGGCGTGTTTCGGGAGTTCAAGCGAGGCTTCTTCGAGGTTTGTGACCAAAAACAGGTGAAGCTGTTTACGCCAGAGGAGCTCCAAGGAGTTATGGTGGGCAGAGAAATCTACGACTGGGAAAAGCTGAAACGGGTACGGTGATCTCTAAATCTTCTATCTTCACATTTATAACATTATACAACCAGCACCGACCAAGTAATTTGATTGGACAGGAGTCGTTCCATGAGTGCTGATATCGAGCGTAACAGCACAGAGAGTTGCAGGTGTTCTAACAACCGTCATTTTAACGGTCAACCAAGAAGAACGTGAAAAATCCGACACGAAACTCCCTTTAAGAAATATGACATTTGAGAAGTTCATTACGTGTCTGTAAAAACACATGAGATAACGGACATCATAAAGATAAATGTAAATATAAAGATGTTTCTGTACAAACTTTACATTTCGGATTTTTTTACCAGCATTATTTTAGTAGCTAACAAGCTAGTGTTTAGAAAATGTTTGCTTTATTGTAACAGACTTCTTTATTGTTGTTTTTTTCTTTAACTAGAATACAGTTTATGAATCCTACTATGCCAGCCACCCCACCATACAGATGTTTTGGGAGGTTTTTGATGATCTGACTGAAGAACAGAAGAAAGATTTCCTCTGTAAGTATTGTACCTAATGTTGTTTGTTTGTGGTTTAAACTCAAACTGATCGGCATTCACTGAGCCTGCAGCTTTTGGAGGCCTCATAGGTCATCATATTGGTCCGCTCTGTGCTCTGAACTTTTATGGTGCCATTTGTAACATCAGTTATCTGTACTTGAGAAGTCAAACCAATTTGTTTTGTTTGTTTTTTGTAAGAAGTGAGACAGACAAAAAGTAACTTTAACATTTAACCTGACTCTCTGTGTCGCGTTCCTCAGTGTTCCTGACTGGTTTCAAGACGGTTCCTATCCTTGGCATGGACCAGATTAAAATGACGGTTCGAGTTGCGCAAATCGAGAGCAGCACTCACGATCAGCACCGCCCCAAGTCTCTGACGTGTCACTCTATTTTGGATCTGCCTGTGTACTCCACCAAGGAAATCATGCAAGAACGGATGACGGAGGCCCTGATAGAAGATAAAGCTTTCAGGCTCAACGGCTGAAACGGCACAAACATATACTGTGTATTCTTATCCTTTTCCTGGAGAACCTCAACATAAAGACTAAATCATTCCAGGCTACTCAATGCACCTGACTTGACCTTTTAAGAGTTTACTTAAGGGTGACTAAAGAGCACCATTCCATTTTTGATTTAACTTATAATTAATTATATATATATATGAAGAGTTTAACATTTGCTCAGCGATAAAATATTTTTAATGAAATAAATAAAAAGAGTTTTACCAATGTTGTAGTACTCAAGATCCGTCTTGGTCTTGCTGACCAGGCTCAAGACCACTTTATAAAGACTTCTGTCTCATCTTGGTCTCAGACAAAAAGATTTTAGTTTATTGAGTGTTCCTGCAAGTCACACTATTCACTATCCCCCATACTATTTTTACGTATTCCAGGAATTTTAGAGTGCTACTCCTTAAGTTTTGGTCGCACATGCACAAAAAACATATCAAAATGACCGGCTCAGCCGGGAATGTTGTGCTGTGATTTTTCTAAGAGTTTCACCAAACGGTTTTGCCAAAAATCACTAAAAACCACGCCAAAGTTTACAATGGGTGTGTATTGGTAGAATGTTCCAGAGCTAGAGTGGGGAGGGAGAAACATTTGTCAAAAAATATATTTGCAAACGGCTCTCCTGGCCACAAATGTCACTCTACACAAATAATTTCTATATACAAACGTAGGAAAATTCGTGGGCTACGCAGCGATATCACTGCTGAAGCTGTCAGACTTATAGTTTTGGCGGGAGACGCACTGATGCTCCAGGATCACCCACCGACAGCCCCATCTACTCCCATGTAAACTGGAGAGGAGAAATTTCCCAAAGGAGCACGGGGCACCTGTTCTTTCTCTCTCTCCCCAGGTCACATTTTTTAACTTCACACACTGAAATTCAGCATTCACATGGTCGACAAGATGAGGATGCTCACGGTCATTTGGGCTTTTTGATACCACCTACCGTTTGGCATTAGTGTCCACTAGTTGGAGGGGCTTCATTTAGAGATTTTCTGTGTCTCTCAGCAGTCACTCACACACAGACAGAGCACAGCTGCAGTTAATTGCTCTGACCTGCAGCTGACCCTGGTTGCTCGGCAACCTCAAGCTGCCTTTGACCAACTTTATTGAAGTCTCTGTGCTGCTGCAGTGTCAATAATAATGTAGGTAATGTAATAATGTATTGTTGTCTGTAATTCAAATAAGAAACAGCAGGTGGAACCACACACACATCAGTTAAACATTCCTCCTGCTGGAACAATAAACCAGGTCAGTGAACGCACCATGGCCTCTCAGATCTCAACTTGTTCACACCAAATGAATCAGACTGTGTTTCCACTTTGTTTCAGTCTGTGTAATAAATCCTCTTTATTGACTGAGACACAAACTAAATGTTGTTTCTTCATTGAATCTCACATATGTACAAGAAAAGAATGAATCATCTCCTTATTGATTCTGATCATACAAACTAAAGTCATCATGAGCAGTGATAGCCTCCATGGCTAAACAGACACAGGAAGGAGCGCCACCTAAAGAAACTCAAACATTTACACAACGACCAATGAGAAGAGGGCAAAGTACCGCCCACAGTGTTTGATTGACAGGAGAAGAAATGCCACAACAATCAGCTGTCAGCAACAATGATGGAAACAAAACAAGCTGAAGACATGAAACACAGAATTTAACCCTTCAATGACTTCTGTCTATTTCACTTCACACAACTCAGCAGAGGATTCAGGATAAATAAAAAGTCCAGCATAGAGAGGCTGAGTGAACGTGGTCTGGACTCTGTGGAGGAGAGTCATGGTTTCAGAGACGCTGTAGAAGGACAGAATACCTGCACTGTGATCCAGGTACACTCCAACTCTGGAGGACCGAGGACCTGAGACGGGAGTGCGGACACTGTTGTAATAAAACGTATAACTCTTTGTGTCACAATTTAACCTCCAAGATTTGTCACTGTATCCAAAAAAACATCCATAGAAGCTCTCTGCTCTGCTGATGTTCTTGTACGTGACTGCTACACCAACTCCATTTCCTCTCCCTCTCCACTCCACCTCCCAGTAACAACGTCCAGTCAGTCTCTCTCTACTCAGGACCTGACAACATGAAGTGAATCTGTCTGGGTGACTAGAATAAGACTGATGTTGTTTCATTCTTGTCACTTTTCTGTTCCCCTCAGATAATAACAGCTGTGTGTATGCTGTGTTTGGATCCAGTGTGAGTTCACGTGAATATTTTAAGAACTCAGCTCTGGTCTTGGGCTCTGGTTCTGGTCCTGACAGTGAAACATGGACTTCAGTGTCTGTCAGTGAGATGTTTGTCCACTGGTCCCTCAGAACGTCCTGTAGTTTATCTCTGAGCTCTGACACAGCAGCTGTCACATCCTCAAAGTCCCTCAGAGGACGGATATTGATGCTGGATGAGTCTGTAGATTGGCTGAGTCGTGACAGTGAGGGGTAGTTGTGTAGAAACTGGTTGTGGTCCTCTGTGTGTGAGAGCTTCTCCAGATCAGCGTCTTTCCTCTTCAGCTCAGTGATCTCCTGCTCCAGCTTCTCCTGAAGATCTTTGACTCGACTCACTTCAGTTTCCTGCTGGGATCTGACCTGCTGCTTCACATCAGACCTTCTTTTCTCCATGAGACGGATCAGCTCAGTGAAGATCTTCTCACTGTCCTCCACTGCTTTATCAGCAGAGCCATTGATAGCCTCCACCTCCTGTTGGAGCTCCTTCACATCTTTCTCTCTGTCCTGGATTCTCTGCTGGATGTTTAGTCGACTCACCTCGAGCTCTCTCTGCCTCTCAGTCCTTTCTGCTGCAGCTGAGACTGTGTCGTGGCCTTTATGTTCATCCACAGAGCAGAGATAACAGATACACTGCTGATCAGTACGGCAGAACATCTTCATCACCTCATCATGACGAGAGCAGATGTTCTCCTGGAGCTTCTTGGAGGGCTCCACCAGCTTGTGTTTCTTTAATGGAGCTACATCATGATGAGGCTGGAGGTGTTTCTCACAGTAAGAGGCCAGACAGACCAGACAGGACTTCAGAGCTTTCAGTTTTCTCCCAGTGCAGACATCACAGGCCACATCTTCAGGTCCAGCATAGCAGTGATCAGCAGGAGCAGCTTGGAGTCCAGTCTTCTTCAGTTCCTCCACTAAAGCTGCTAACATGGTGTTTTTCATCAGGACAGGCCTCGGTGTGAAGGTCTGCCTACACTGAGGGCAGCTGTGGATTCTCTTCTCATCCTCTCCATCCCAGAAGTTTTGAATACAGTTCATGCAGTAGCTGTGTCCACAGGGAATAGTCACCGGATCCTTCAGTAGATCCAGACAGATCGGACAAGAGAAGGTTTCCCGGTCCAGTTTATTTCCTTGCTGCGCCATTTCTCCTCTCCGCGTCGACGACTGTCTGAGTTTGACTTCCTCATAGCTGAAACTAGTTTGAGCTCTGATCTCAACAACATGCGGCCTGTCAGCTGACACGTCAGCACATGTTGGTTCCACCCATCTTCAAACTGTAGATCTGAGGGGGAGGGAACAAGGAAACATGAGCAGAGAGGAGCTGGCTGTGTTTGAGAGCAGGAAGAAGAGGGAGGGCTTATCAAGAGCTGAGTCATTCCAGGAGCAGGAGCAGAGCTGTGGGTGTGAACAGTCGACTGACAATCAGCAGTTATCAAACTGAACTCTCATCAAATATTTAAACTGCTCTGCAATCATTTTCTCACATATTTAATGAAGTCTATTTAATGAGGTCTCTACATCACACACTTTGAGTTTGCTGCTGAGGACTGAGGGTGTCCTCGGTGTCATACCTCCCTCCAGTGGAATCCTACAGTCATTACACCTTTATCTGAACATGACGAGAAGCAGCTGGTTCATGGACGGAAACATTCAGTGTTTGTCTGCAGCTGACAGAGAGTTGTAGAATAACTGAAGCAGACAGACGGGTTTTAAACATCTCACTTCACTCTCATGTCCATGTGGCTTCTTTTCCTCTCTACATACAAACCAACTCATTGTTCATTGTGATATTTAAGCAAGATTTCGTTTGTGGCCCGTTCCTCGTTTGTGGACGATCACTCAACATGAGATCTCTTGCTGCATTTGAGGTTTGGCAAACAGCTACAAGCAGAACCATGATGCTCAAAGATCATGATGGAGGAAACAAAACAACGTGTTTAAGGATCATTTTGCCCAGAAAACAAAGAAACTAGTTCAACCAACTACGTTCTTAAAAGACTACACGGGCACTTTATCTTCTGACATGTTTACAGCCAAATGAAGATATTAAGCAGAGGTCCTGAACGCTGAATGAATGAAGTCATTTTGTCACAATGAGACAGTCAGTCAAAAACTATTTGATAACTGACGGACTTGTGGCGTGAGAGCACGTGGAAAGAGTTTATTGTGTGAGTGTCACGGTCAGCGCCTGAACGAGTCAGTCAACTTAACACTAGAAGTTGTAGCAGCCTAAACAGCAGCATAGTGCTCTTATGGCAGTAGGTGGCCATGTTGTTTACAATCTGCATATCATCCTTTACTGTGCGTACATTGTTTAGCATCATCAAGTGTTCCTGTGAGGCACACTATTGACTATCCCCATACTTATTATTCTTACATATTCCAGGAATTTCTGCACGCTAGTCCTCCCACAGTTTTGGTCGCACATACACAAAAAAGGTATCAAAACAACCGCCTCGGCCGGGGATGTTGTGCTGTGACTTTTCTAAGAGTTTCACCAAACAGTTTTGCCATTTCTAAGAGTTTCACCAAACAGTTTTGCCAAAAATCACCAAAAACCAAACCATTAAAAACCAAACTTGCCTAGGTTTACAATGGGTGTGTATTGGTAGAATGTTCCAGAGCTAGAGTGGAGAGGGAGAGAAACATTTGAAAAAAATACATTTGCAAACGGCTCTCCTGGCCACAAATGTCACTCTACAGAAATAATTTCTACATAGAAACGTAGGGAAATTCGTGGGCTACGCAGCGATATCACTGCTGAAGCTGTCAGACTTATAGTTTTGGCGGGAGACGCACTGATGCGCCAGGATCACCCACCGACAGCCCCATCTACTCCCATGTAAACTGGAGAGGAGAAATTTCCCAAAGGAGCACGGGGCACCTGTTCTTTCTCTCTCTCCCCAGGTCACATTTTCTAACTTCACACACTGAAATTCAGCATTCACATGGTCGACAAGATGAGGATGCTCACGGTCATTTGGGCTTTTTGATACCACCTACCGTTTGGCATTAGTGTCCACTAGTTGGAGGGGCTTCATTTAGAGATTTTCTGTGTCTCTCAGCAGTCACTCACACACAGACAGAGCACAGCTGCAGTTAACTGCTCTGACCTGCAGCTGACCCTGGTTGCTTGGCAACCTCAAGCTGCCTTTGACTGACTTTATTGAAGTCTCTGTGCTGCTGCAGTGTCAATAATAATGTCAGACACACTCTACATTTATTTACACAGTTTATAGTTATCATTGTGGATGTCACTTACCTGAATGTGCATTGTCTGATTTCTTAAAGTATGTGTAAAGGCAATTCCGGGATTTCTTTCAAACTACATTAAATATGTTGAAAAGCATTTACTGAAAACACGTGAAAAGACTTTGAACGATATACACAACAGTATAATAGCCTTTGCTGTGTAGCATCTGTTAGCTTCTCTGTATGCTATTATTCTTGTTTACAGCTCTGCCCTCGAAGTCTCAGTTTAGTCGGTCATGACTACAACACTGGTGTTTGCCAATCTATTGAACCTTTAACATCTAATGCACACTAATAAATCTCTTTATCGTTGTGAAGATTATAATATTCTGATTTTGTACCAGGTGTCATTCACACTGTTTATTAATCAAAGTTTACAGTTTGTGGTTCTGTTGTATTATATATTAAAAAGAGTCAGCCGGGTTATTACAGGCGATGAAGTCAATAGGTAAATTAATAAATTAGGAGAGTCATTTATGTTTATGCACTTCATTCCTGTCAGGAGTCATTGTTATTTTGTCCTGGCTGTGCTGTACTAATTTGTCACATGTTAAAACATGAATAATAAATATTAAATAAATATGAATCTTCTTCTATTTGTCATGTGTCACTTACCTCATCTCGGCTGCGTCTGCTTGGTGTTGATGAGTCACCGTGCGCTGCAGTTAGTTGACACAACGTGCTGAAATCAAACATTGACATAAGTTACAAAAATGACTGCAAACACACTGACTACTTTATACCATGGAGATCAGTTAAAATGTACTGCTGTGCAGTCTAGTGTAGTGTGCCACAGTGTCTATAAGTTTCTTGATATTTCCACTAGATTACACCAAACTTACATTTACAACACTACTCAGTGTTGATGTGCATTTAGCATTTGGACCACAGGCGTTTTAGACCACTGGGAAGAAGAGGAGGTTTGCAGACAATGCTGATGGGGAGCTGGTGTTGTGCAAGAACAGGAGCTGGGCAAGCAGGCAATATATAACCGGGCTCAGCAGCAGACTGACTTTTAGTGGTTGGTGAGAGCTTGGTGAAATAAAAGGCTGAAAGACAGACGCCGAGCTGGGCTGACTGCTGCTGGACTAGGCAGTGATATCAGCTGCTGCTGGGGACCTGGTCGATTAGCAAAGTCTCTAGTTTTTGATCACAAGTAATGTAATCAGAACAAATACTCGAGTACAACTGAACATATTTACCACGGTGGGATTACACTCTGAAACTGGAGGCAGCAAATGTTACTTACCAAAACAATGTCAGGAGATATGATGTGTGTATAACCTGCTGTTAGAATCACAGTCAGTGGTTTTTTCCTCATTGATCTGTGTGTGTGTGTGTGTGTGTGTGTCCTTTGTCTGTACTGTATGCTGGCACATGTGTGAGTGTGTGCAGGTGATATTTAATGTTGAAAGAAATAAAGACAATGGCCACTAGATGGCTCTGTATGGATGTCAGAGTGAACAAAGAGCAGCTGGGATGAGATCATCAAGTGCAGACTTCTCACCATAACAATGCTGGAAATCGACAAAAAGACATTAAACACAGCGAGAACGTCGGTGTGATGTTGTTGTGTTGTTGGACAATATCACTTCCCCGTTAAAGTCCCATCCTTCATACAGATACAGGTGTATGTCTGTATGTATTTATGTATTTATGTATTTATGTGAGGCTTTGTACACGCTGTTGCAGCAAATTTCCTCATAAGGAGGAATCTATTTTAAATCTTCATTTTCTCTCTGCTGTTACTTTGTGAACTGTTCTTAAAGGTGCTGTATGAATCTGCTGTTACTTTGTGAACTGTTCTTAAAGGTGCTGTATGAATAAATATTTGTATATAATATCACACTTTTATTAAAAAAAAGTGTTTAAATCTTATGTTCTAATTTTTATTGATTTGTTGTGATTTATTTTAAAAAAAACTGCAGTTCCTCTTGTCGTCCACTTGAGGCTGGCTCCAGAAGTGAGTCAGTCTCCATAAGTCCCCATGTCCAAATGTCTTATATGTTAGTTCATGTTTACACAAGGCTTTGGATATCTGGAAAATGACGATGAAGACACATGTCCTCTGATCTTTTGGACAGATTTCTGCATTCATTCATTTTAAGAAGCTAAATCATCATCAGACGATAGCCGGCCGGTTCTGACAGCGCTCCGTACGGACTGATGCAACCGTAACCTGCTCGAACTTCACTGTTCAGCGATCATAGGTGGGTAGTGACCGTGTTTTGGTCACAGTTCCTCCAAACAAACGGCCAACTTGTTTGTCGATGACCAAGCGGCAACCTCCACGTCTGTGAAGTGAAGCCAATGTGGACGTTCCAATGAGTCTCCATAAGTCCCCATGTTAAAAACTTCACAGCAGAAATAAACATGTTTACAGCCTGGTACAAAAAACAGTTTTGGTCTCTGTAGCTAATTTCCCCGTTCATGACAACTGTACTGAGGGTGAATTTATATACAACTCACCTGTTCACATTATATTAAGGCTTAAAGTTATGCAGGATTAAGAGCGTGGACGCTTTGATTGACAGGTGGGTGTGGTTACAGGTGACTTGTTTGAGCAACCAGGCGTCATTCAACTTCATCAACAATCCATTTTTTAATTTATATTAGCCGGGAGACAGAAAAATCCACTACGAGTGGATAAAAAGAGCATCTAACATGACATGCCATGATACTAACTTATGTATTGCCCAGCTCCTGTTCTGGCACGACGCCAGCTGTAAATCTCTTCTTCTTCTTCTTCCCAGTGGTCCAAAATACTCCATGCTTTGACGCTTTGATTGACAGGTGGGTGTGGTTACAGGTGACTTGTTTGAGCAACCAGGTGTCATTCTGTGATTTTATATTTGGACCGTCTGGCTTTCCATACTTATAGAGCTGGTTCAGGGAGGTGATGTGACTTTTCCTCAGGATGTTCATAACTTCTTCTTCTTCATAACGATAAAACATCTCAGGAATGTTACAGCTCTCTGTGGCCGCGTGCCATTCAAACAAACACATTATATAATTGTTTGGACGCGTCCATTGGTTCATGACGTCACTGTGTACCGAGAGGCTCGCGACCGCTGCCTGCTGCTGCTGCTGCTGCGCGAGCCTCAGAGCGCGTGAGATGGAATGTACTGACGTCAGAAGCAAGCTGGAACACACGCGCGCGCTCCTCCTCCTTTTGCTTGTACTGCGCATGCAGCGAGCGCGCGATCACATCACAGGCACACAAGCTTCACGAGAGCCCCTGTGAGTGTGTGTGTGTGTGTGTGTGTGTGTGTTTGAATTAAAGTACGGACTAACAACATGGAGTCTGATGAAGAGGCGCTGTTATTCACGTGAAGTGAGCGCGAGCAGCCAGGACCGTTAGCCGGAGCCGCGCGCGCCAGCTGCGGGATATTACAGCACAACAATGGTAAGTTCGGTCCGGACGGGTTCGGCTTCATGCGGCTCAGTGTCAGTGACATGTATGACTGCGGACAGGTGAGCGGACAGGTGAGTGTCGCATCCCGGCCCGAGGCGACAGGACACAGTTAGTTTGTTTTTGGACCGGGTAGAAGTGTTTAACCCGGGTTAACACGGTGCGAGGCCTGGCTGTGCACAGCCGGGCCAGAGGGGGAGGTTTAAAGGTCCAGTGTGTAACTTTTAGGAATGGAATATAATGTCCGTAACTCAGTTTATATTAATTAATTAATTAATTAATTAATCACCTGAAAATAACAAACACCTTTAAAATAAAGGAGCGGGTCCACCGTGTTTCTACGGCAGCCGAGAAGGGACAAACCAAGTTTGACAGCTTGAAACGAGAGCGTGAAGTGAGGGGTATTCAGTGGGTCGCGATGTATTCGTCTTCTCTAACTACAGCAGCCCTGAAGGGACAAACCAAACACTGAACATCTGCGTGGGACCTTTTCCGTGTTCGACACAAGCTTGGAATTAGAGCGTGACGTGAGGGGTATTCAGTGGGTGCAATACAACATGTACTCACCTTTAATAAACGAACTGTTATGTCTTTATTAGCATTGAATTAGCCTTGTACAGCAGCTCTGAGGAGACAAAGCAAACACTCGAAGCTTGAAATGAGAGTGTGAAGTGAGGGGTATTCAGTGGGTCGCAAAACTTTTAGGTATGGAATATAACATAAATAACTATGTTTTCAGTGTCATATAATCAGATTAATAAATGATTTTTTATGTCTTATCTATATCTGATGTAGAAGAAGAAATGTTTAAGTTTTAAGGAAGTTAAATGTCGACAAATCTCAGTTTTTTTATTTAGCGCAAGAAAAGCAACAATCTTTGAACCGAAGAAGCAATGTGTCAACAATACGCCGCCACAATGTAACAAGTGACAATAACATTTGCTTTGACTTGTAGTTTTACAGAATATATAATTATATAGGATCTCTAAATATTTAAAGGAGCCTCAACAGCGATGACCTCCTCCGATACCAAGTAAATACGGGCCAGTATCGCCGATACCGATACTTTTCAATAAATAAGGTGGATGCGTCATTGAATCGCTAAATCTCAATTAATTTTCATGACCTTAAGCGTTTTTGTGATGTTTCCTTTTTTATTATTAAACAGTTAAAATAATAATATAATAATAATATTGACTTACATTAGTAAGTCATATAATAATAAAATAAATAAATAAAATTGACTTAAAACCCAGGACAGAATTAGGAGAGTTTATAATTAAATAGAATTTTTATTTATTTTTTTTTCAGAAAAATCTTAAATAAAATTTAGTCGCAAACCAGTAAACAAATCAAAAACAAACAAGTACTGTTGAGAAACTATAATACAAAAATTAAATTAAAATTCTCAACAACAAAAACAACAACTGGTGAAAATATAAATAATATGTAAACAACCTAACAACCCCTAAAAAAAGCCCTTTTTGCCGAAACTGCAGCAAAGCAAGAGCGGAACTTAAAGTAAAGAATCGGTAATATCGATATTTGGATCGATCCGCCCACCACTAGCCACCGTAGCTTCTCGTACACACTCACCACTAGATGTCACTAAATCCGACGCGCTGTACCTTTAAGTGTCACCGGGGAAACGTTCTTTTAACGGTGACGGCGATGCTGCTGTAAGTTGTTGATGATGATGATGATGATGGCGGCGGCTGAAAACTTGTTACCGCGAGAAAGATCTGATGACATCATCAGGTCTAACGCCACCTTTTGACCCTCTTAGCCGAAACACACACACACACACACACACACACACACACACACACACACGTATACATACATTAAGGTTTCCTGTTACAGTATTGATTTGTCCATTTGTGCTGGATGGGTGTTATTTGAGCTAGAGGCAAACACGGCGCTTCAACGTTGCGGGACGGATCAAAGAATATTTTTACCCGTTGTAATATAATCGCAGACGTTGTAATCTGCTTAATTTAAAACTTGTTCTTTTGTTTAAAAGATGTGAAATATTAATCTGTTTGTGCTCCGCAGCTGGAGTAGGAGGGGGGTGGTGATGCATTAGTAGCAGCTGACCTCATCTAAGCCGTTCTCCCTTTGGGCCAAAGGCCTGAATCATCGTCGGCGCTGTTGTTTGGTCTCATTGTTGTCTTCTCTTTGTCCTGCCAGGCGGTAACTCCCCACCACTGAGGAACCCCGCGCCCCATCCCTGACCTCTTCACACAACTTTGTTTTCTTTTTCCAACGTCTCCGTCATCTTCCCGGAGACAAGCATGGACTCCTCCGGAGACGTTACCTCGGTCCGGGATGGACCTCTCGGCCTCGGTCGCTCAGATCTCAGCGGACTGTACCACCTGGGTCGGACGTTGGGGAGGGGCCACTTCGCCGTGGTCAAACTGGCTCGTCACATCAACACCGGGCAACTGGTTGCGGTGAAGATGATCGACAAGACGAAGCTCGACGTGATGGCGACGAGCCACCTCTTACAGGAAGTGAGGTGAGTTATCCCGAGAGAGTTTAAGAGGTTCCCTGTTAGGACGTCTCACCACCGTTTCCGACTTATTTTCAGGTGCATGAGGCTCGTGCAGCATCCCAACGTCGTTCGCCTCTACGAGGTCATCGACACGCCCAACACCCTCTTCCTGGTCATGGAGCTAGCCGAGGGGGGCGACCTCTACGACTACATCCTCCGCCACGAGGGAGGCGTCGCCGAGGAAACCGCCAAGCGCCACTTTGCCCAGATCGTGCGCGCCGTGGCGTACTGCCATCAGCTCCACGTGGTGCACCGGGACCTGAAACCCGAAAACGTGGTGTTCTTTCCCCAGCAGGGGGCGGTGAAGCTGACGGACTTTGGGTTCAGCAACTTATTCCAACCCGGGACGATGTTGGCCACGAGCTGCGGGTCGCTGGCGTACTCGGCTCCAGAGATTCTGCTGGGAGAAGAGTACGACGCTCCGGCTGTGGGTGAGTTGGACGTAGGTCAAACTGGTCACAACCTCAGTGGTGAGGGACGGAGTGTGTGCAGACTTCCAGTTAGACACATTAAATCACAGTCATAGCCAGAGGTCAGATGTACTCAGGTCAACGACTAAAGCGCGTCTAAACTAGTTATGTATTGTCCGGCTCCTGTTCTGGCACGACACTGGCAGTGTGATTTAAAATCTAGTTAGTTCATGAGAGAAACGTGGCGAAATGTTGCTTTAAGGACGAACGTTGAAACAAAAATTCAGCTGCTTGTTTTCATTCATCACTTTCTCTGTGTGTGTGTATGTGTGTCTGTGTGTGTGTGTGTGTGTGTAGCCACATTCGTCTCTGTGCATCTGTTTCTGTATTTTCTAGCATGTCGGTGTGTTCCTGCTCTGCATACTCACATCTGTATTTACGTATGTGTTTGTGCTTGTGCGTATGTATAGATCTGCATGTGTGTGTAAATATATATAAATATATATGTGTGTGTGTGTGTGTGTGTGTAAAGGATTAGTGTGTGTATCTGGGTCAGTCTAAGCAAGCCAGCCACGAGCCAACTGGGCACGTTCTGCAGTGGAACCAAACACTGCAGCTCACCACCGGGCTCTCACACTGCATAGCAAGCATTTATATACGTGTGTGTGTGTGTGTGTGTGTGTGTGTGTGTGTGTGTGTGAGAGACAGAGTGCAGAAAGGGGAAGCACCGTGCATCGCTGTTTATCCGGAGCAGAAAGGTTGGTGGTTTGGTGGTTGCAGCATGTAACATCAATCACCACCACGCCATCAATCCTGACGATGAATATAATAACCGTTACATTAACGTTACGTGAACGTTACATTAACAGTCATCAGCCACCTTAGATTGTAACAAACTTCACGAGACAAACCTTCAGACAACCTTATCATGCTCTGACGGTTACCTTAGTGTTTGTGTAGCGTTGACAAAATAAACATGTTATCAGTCTGGAGTAAACCTGCGCTGTCCCTTTAAGAAATATTCCTTACGTGTCCGTAAAAACACGAGATAAAGGACGTCAGTGGTTCCCGTACTAAACGTGTCGACCGCTGACAGTATAAAGAATGGACAGCGTATCCGTGACGTCACCAACGTAGAAATCAGGAATGACGCCTGGTTACTAAACGAAGCCATCGGTGACGGCTGTAACTGTCAATCAAAGCGTCCACGCTCTTAATCCTGCATAACTTTAAGCCTTAATATAATGTGAACAGGTGAGTTGTATATAAATTCACCCTCAGTACAGTTGTCATGAACGGGGAAATTAGCTACAGAGACCAAAACTGTTTTTTGTACCAGGCTGTAAACATGTTTATTTCTGCTGTGAAGTTGGACATTTGGACATGGGGACTTATGGAGACTGACTCACTTCTGGAGCCAGCCTCAAGTGGACGTTAGAGGAACTGCAGCTTTTAGGCTTCACCTCACAGACACGGAGGTTGCAGCTTGTTGTAGATCCAGCTGTTGGACTGATGCTGACGGTTAACTAATAAACAGTCGCCTGTAGAACTGTTGACGAGCGAATCACAGCTGATGTTCTCGGTACGACGCCGCGACCTCGACTGTGATAAAAAGTTCTTTAAAAATGTCTCTGTGTGTCGGCGGTGTGTTCTCCTTTAAGGGCGTTGTTGACGCCGATGAAGAAACTCTGCTCACACATCCAGAACTTCAACATGACTCATGACTTCCTTTTTTAAATATTTTCTGCTGTTGGTTCCTGTTTCTATAAGTGTTCACGCGATGGGCGTCCATTTAAACCCCTGTGTGTGTGTGTGTGTGTGTGTGTGTGTGATGACATCCTTTAAGACTGTTTTTTTCTGCTTCACTTCAACTCGAGTGCACTTTTCTGTTTCTATTTCACTGTGACACGAGTCGACCTGTGCATATCACGATTATATCATCACTTTGATAGGATACACCCCCCCTCCCCACACACACACACACACACACACACACACACCTACACACACATAATTCACATGTGTGTGAGTGTGTGGTGTGTGAGATAATCCTGTACACAGAAAGCGATGTCCCTCAATGATCTCAGCTTAGCGAGGTGACTCATAAACCCGTCTCAATCATTCACACACTGTCCTTTGTGTGTTTCTATCTATAAACAGACTTAATTCTACGGTGGGTATATATTAAATACAACACACAAACACACAAAACTCTATAATTATATATCTCTATGTGTGTGTGTGTGTTTGATGATAGTCATATGATGTGCAGGGAGACAGGAAGGTCCACAGGGCGTCTTGCCTTTTAACAAAACAAACCTACAGTTACATAATATCCGCCCGTCAGTCGCCGTGTGTGCACATCATGCGTGTGGTTAGCGTGTTAGTGCCACATGCTCGCACGCTGGTGACACTTTAAGTCTTTAAGATTTACTGACAGAGATAGTTTTGTACGTACACGAACATAAATATGACGATGATCGGTGAGTTATGACGGAGAAGTTGGGTCTGGGTAATGAGATAAGAACGGAGGACGAGCTGAACTGGAGGAACTTCTGCATTTGTTAGATACTGTAAACTGTCTGGGCGTCAGATACACACTCTGACTGTGAGCAGCACTAACAGCCAAACATCAGCGAGGTCACCGACAGCAGCCAGCTATGACCCATGATACTAACTTATGTATTGTCCAGCTCCTGTTCTGGCACGACACTGGCTCTGTAAACCTCTTCTTCTTCTTCCCGATGGTCCAAAACGCCTGTAGTAGAAACACTAACACTCCCCCCGGTGCAGAGTCGTGGATGTGTTATTTATAGCTTTCCAGATGAGTTTAGCAGCTAACGTGACCCATGATACTAACTTATGTGGTACCCAGCTCCTGTTCTGGCACGACACCAGCTCCTGAAAACCTCCTCTCAGTGAAATAGTTGGTTCTGTTAGAAAATGTTGCTCTAAGTTTGTAAAGATATTCTCCACATGACATGTAGGCTGTAGTAAAAATGGAATCAGACTTCGTTTAATTTCCCCCAAAGTGATGCGACTGTTTTTAGATTCAGTTGCTCAGAGGCGTGATTTGTTCTCTGCACTGTTTTCATTATTTCCAACATGTCTGGTGGCGGCGTGCCGGTTCAGGGCTTTGAACGCTTTGGAAATAAACAGACCAGCAGCCTTCAAGTTTATATAAAAACACAGACAGAGAGCTTTTGTCTGAAAACGCTTTCTGGAAACAAGCAGCCACCCTGGAGCAGAGAAATGACGGCGTATACGATGATGCCAAAGAGAAGTTATTATACTAAATGAATCTTTATACTCTGTCTCTGACTTTAGAGCGCTCACACTCCAATCAACTGACACCAAAACCATTTATTTACATTGTCTTACTAATTTTAAATCATGTTGAAATCATGTCTCCTAACTTCATGCATCACCACTTTGATTTTGACAAAAACAATCCGCCTCTTAAAAGATTATAATTGTGCGTACAAATATTGAAATTAAACCGAAAAACTGCAGTTCCTCAAAAGATCCACCTGAGTTACGCTAAAGTCACTAAAAGGTGGCAACGCAAAGTCATAAAAAATAACAATGATTGCTGTTTATCACTCCACCTTGTCTCCAGCTGTCCCATAAAATAATTAACACAAAGAAAAACGACACGCATAAATGTACAAACAGTATCAATCATCTGCTTCTCAGATTTGTCAGGATGATTCAGTCTGAATACTGAGACATGTAAAAAATGGCTTAATGGCAAAAGGATGCTGGGATACATTTTGTCCTCTAAATCTGGACAAAAAAAAGCTTCTTGTCCAAACTTGGACGACCCTTCGAAGCGGGTCAAGCTTTGTTGACCCTTTATGACGTACTTGGTCTGGAAATGCGCTGTTTAAAAAAACAGCAGGGCCAAGAGCCAAACACAGAACCAGGACCAGCTCACATTTAACCCATCTACATCCTCTGTGTGTGTGTGTGCGGGTACTTGCGGTCCTACCCAACAGTGGACTTTACTATGATTACACATTCGCCAACAGAGGACCGCCACATTTTTAGAGGTTCCCTTTAAATTATGTCTAAAAACCCTCAAACCCTCTTTAAAATGGAAACTTTTGGAAGACCAACAGGAACACAGAAGATGAAATTAAAATGACTGCTGTAATAATGGGCTTGTTAATAAAGTCCCCACTTGAACTGTGTGGAGTGATAGTCCCCTGTTGGTAATGTGGGAATGTATGTGTGTGTGTGTGTGTGTGTGTGTTATCAGCAGGACTCTAGTGCATAGTGAGAGCGTGTGATATTCCCCAGCGAGCAGAGAAAAGTACACTCCCAGCACTCAGCGGCTTCTCCTCCCAGTTGCATAACACTTCTTCACACTGGAATGAGCGCGCCCGTGAGCGTGCACGTGGAGTGTACATTGTGTGGCGAGGACTGAGGGCTGTTGTTTGGACTATCGTGAGCGTAAATGTGGGACAGCGGCTGAATGTTTATCACACGAGGGGCTGGTGATAATCTGAATGAACTATAGTGTGCGGACACAAAGGTTATTCACATATTTCTGTTGATAGGACTCATGAATCTCACTGTCAACTGTTTGAATTGATCAGCAACTATTTTGATGTTTCATGTTGGTAGGCGTGGATCATTGTTGGGCTGAATGACGCCTGGTTGCTCAAACAAGCCACCTGTAACAGCACCAACCTGTCAATCAAAGCGTCCACGCTCTTAATCCTGCATAACTTTAAGCCTTAATATAATGTGAACAGGTGAGTTGTATATAAATTCACCCTCAGTACAGTTGTCATGAACGGGGAAATTAGCTACAGAGACCAAAACAGTTTTTTGTACCAGGCTGTAAACATGTTTATTTCTGCTGTGAAGTTGGACATTTGGACATGGGGACTTATGGAGACTGACTCACTTCTGGAGCCAGCCTCAAGTGGATGTTAGAGGAACTGCAGTTTTTGTTGGCTTCACTTCATCATACATGTGATTACTATGCAGAAAATGCAAATAACCTCTCTGGAGTAAAGTGGAAGTCGAACAGCCACATGTTTTAAAAATTATTGTGGTTTTAATATGAAAATAAAACTCTAAAAAAACTGTAATCGTCCTTTAACAGACTCACGAAACGAATCTGATATTAGCAGGCGCAGCGTTTATCGGATACATGATCTGTCTTTATTTCTGTTGTTGCATCAGGGTTAACACAGTGTGAACAGTTTGTGCAGAAACACAAGGAGGAAAAGAAGGAACGCAAGATCATTCTCAGAATAGCACGACGCCACAACAAACCCTCTGTTTGTTGTGTGGCCTTCAGCCCCCAGCTCCCTTTCCTCTTCGTGTGTGTGTGTGACAGAGAGAGTGTGTGTGTGTTTCCTTGAACCGGCCACAGTGTTCTCGTCGGGTTCAGGCTGTTCTGAGTTCATACGGACCGAGTCTGCATGAGGACGAGCGAGGGTGGGAGGGAGGGAGGCGGCTGGAAGGGGAAGGAAAGGGAGGAGACGGGGAAAGAACACACTGTCAGCACTGTCGCTCAGCGGCAGGAAGTCTGTTTGAGTCCGGAGGCAAACTTAAAGCTACACGACATACATACATATTTTATCGTGTAATCCCACTGTGGTAACTATGTCCAGCTGTACTCGAGTATTTTATTTCACCAAGCTCTCACCAACCACTAAAAGTCAGTCCCACATTTACTCTTGCCCGGCGGCTTCTTGCTCGCTCACTCTCTCCTTTTTCTCTTCTTAGCTTCCTCCGTCAGCGTCCTCTTCACTCTCTTCTCCTCTGCCATCATGTCCGTAGAGGCTGCTGAGCCTTTGCCAACAAACAGTGTGCAACATGAGCTAACGTTAGCTTCGAAATGGAGCACATACTACTAAAACAGAGTCCAAAGTCAAAAGCTAACGTTACTACAAAACATGTCAGATATTTTGTTAGATTGTGGTTTACGTTAGCGAGTTAGCAATTCATCCAAGCAAGCTAACGTAACAGAATACGGCCATGGATGGAAAACACCATCCAGCAAAACACAGTGAGTGGATTTCTTATTTATAGCTTTAGAAATGAGTTTAGCAGCTAACCTGACCCATCATACTAACTGATGTATTGTCCAGCTCCTGTTCTGGCACGACACTGGCTCCTGTAAACCTCCTCTTCTTCCTCCCGGTGGTCCGAAACGCCTGTAGCGCAAACACTAACACTCTGCTCTGAGCTCACGGTCCAGGCAGCCCGGCTAACAAACTGAGCTAACAGCACTCAGCAGGGATTGTTTTTATTTTGACGTCGATCCAGAGTCGATCCATTTTTCAAGTCAGAACTCCTGTGAGTGTTTTTTTACGTCAAATTCAAAAAAAGGACGAATATTTTTAAACCTCCCTGATGAACCGCGACGCTTGCAGAGGGACTGTCGGCTATTTTAAGACCTGACATGATTTGCTATTTAAGGCTAATTTTTGTGCTTTGTGTGTGTGTGTGTGTGTGTTCCAGATATCTGGTCTCTCGGGGTGATCCTGTACATGTTGGTGTGTGGAGTTCCTCCGTTCCAGGAAACCAACGACAGCGAGACTCTGGTGATGATTCTCGACTGTCGCTACTGCGTCCCCGAACACGTTTCAGACGACTGCAGGGAGTGAGTACTTCAGAAAACATCCAACATCATTTAGCAGCTAACGTGACCCATGATACTAACCTATGTAGTGCGCAGCTCCTGTTCTGGCACGACAGTGGCTTCACTGAAAACCTCCTCTTAACTCAGCATGTTTTGGCGTCCGTGTCCTTGAGCCACAGACACAAACACTAACATGTACTCATGTGTCTTCTCACTTCACCTTCACTCCTCACACCTCCAACCAAAACACACACACACCAGTGATGCACGGGTCCATGTTTGATCGACCCGCACCCACCGACGTTTTAAACTAACCCGCCCGAACTCGGACCGCAGCAAACAATTGTGAAATATTGTACCCAACCCGCTTCCTGACCCGCATTTTAAAAAGTAGTCTATACTCTTGATTAACTTCTTTGTGTCATCGGGCTACATAAAACTGGCATTACTGAGTTATTATATCCATTTAAAATGCGGTTTAGTGGCATTGCTCAGTTCCACGTGTTGGGAAAATCTGTCTTTTTGTCCCGCATCAAAACTTTACTCGGCATCTTTATTTCAAACGACCCGACCAACCGCGACCCGAATATCAATAAAAATATTGTTTGGTGACTCGTGACCGCAGGCGACCACGGCCACCCGCTCAATTTGGATCAACCCACTCATCACTGACACACACACACAGTTTTAGTTTGAACTGCAGCTTCCTGTTTACAAGTACGGGTCTTCAAAAGTCTTTCAAAATGTCGAAGCTCGACACAAATTCAATGAAAAGACCAAAACAAACTATGAGTGGAAGTTTGTTCCATGAATTCAGACATCAGTGAGACACACTGCTCCACATATTCCCAGTCGATCACCAAACACTCATCATGGTGGCATAAACACTCACTAGAGCGACAAATGTGGATTAATCCACGGCTGAAAATAGTCCCCCCCTCCTAACAATGTACCGTTTAATCCTGTTTGATGAACATTTGATTAAAGTGACAGTGCCCAAATTAATGAAACATATTTTATAAATTAAACTGTGTCTTGTGAACTGATAATAAACATTTTACATTAAGTATTACAAACACCAGACAGACAGACGATCAGTTTAAGTCTAAGGGAAAGGAAGAACATGTAAAAATATACATAAACTCTGCAGTAACTTTGTCTTTAGTCAGTCTTAGTCAGTGTAAGTTATGTATTAATGTCCATCATCCGAAATAACTGCACCGCAGTGATACACGATGTTTGAAACCCCACCGGCTCCGTCGCGGTCCGGTTCAGAAGCCTCCCAGGAGTAAAATACCTCCGTGCAAAAAAGAAACAATTGAAGTACGTAGCATATTTCCACATGTAGAAGCATATTTAGAAAAACATAAACCAAATCTGAGCAAAGGACCTGAACTAGAGTCAACTTCCTCCAGTCCAGACTGTTGTCCAGGTTCAATGCCAAAGCTAATTTCTTTAATTTAAACCAGATTCTGATTGAGAGTTTAAAAATACTGAAACATAAAAGTGAACAATGACAGTCCAGGTTGCATAAAACGCTCTGAATGAAAAGCTTTATACGCCGTAGAGCAGCAGGCACAAACACCCTGAGCGGTTTGTTATGCATCATCTGTGGCTGCAAACACATTGTGGAGCATCTGACCGAGCATGTCATGTGATCACGGGTTGAGTAGACGTTTCATGATAAACCTTTGTGTCTTCTCTCCAACAGTCTGATCTCCAGAATGCTCCAGAAGGATCCGTCCCGCCGGGCTTCGCTCGACGAGATCGAGGCCCACGACTGGCTGCACGGGCTGGACAACGCCCTGCTCAGCCCGGAGGCGCCGCCTCACTGGCTCTCGGGGGCCCTCTCTCCGAGTTCTCCCCGCTCAGGAGTGCCCGAGTGCGGGGACCTCCTCGCCGCGAGGCCCCTTCCACAGCAGGGTTTCCCCGGGCCATGGCAGCCCAACCTCAGCTTCACGCTCCGTCCGCCACCGGCTGAAGAGCCGCCGGCACCCAAGAACCTGCCGGCGCTACAGCAGATCTGTGAGGAGGAGGAGGAGGAAGAAGAGGAGGAGGAGGAAGAAGAGGAGGTGCTTGAACAAAAAGAAGAGTTAGGAAGCTCGTTGGAGATACTCGAGGAGGACGAAGACGACAGCGGCTGTGTGATTTCAGACCAGCCGCTGAGTCACGGAGACAAGCCGGCCCGTCAGACACCCGAAGTCCCGCCATCATCTCTGCCTGGTTTGGCAGTACCGTGCTGTCGGAGTCAGCCGGACTCCACGAGTCCACAAGAGGACGGAAAGGACGGCGTGACCGAACCCAACAACAACACCAACAAACCTCCACAACCCTCCATCCTCGCACCGTCCGCCAAACTCATCCTGAACAAGAAGGAGGCGCAAAGAGACGACGAGAAGACGGACGAGGCCAGAAGAGACGACCTCTCGACGGACAGATCTAACCCCCACAATGCACCGGGCCCGCGGGACGACACGGCAGCGCCGAAGGCCGAGCAGGGCAAACGACACAGCATCAAGCTGCGCGAAAGACTCTTTCAGTTCCCGCTGTGCGAGAAAGCTCTGGCCTTCAACATACCGACGCACAACAAGCCCAAGATCCTGCCGCTGGCTCAGTACAACTGCTGCCACGTGCTGTAGGCGCAACCGGGATGGGCGTGTACAGCTTCATACATACAGACACTCATCGTGTAACTAACATGTGGTGTACAGCACAGTCGTAGAAACCTCACGCATCTGCTGCTACAGGAGCGAGCGTAGAATCACAACGAGTAGACTGTGTAGCTTCGAAACAAAACGGGACCTACAGGACGGAGACGGGACAACAGTTCTTACTGAATAAGCTATAGTCTGTTTGTTTGTTTAAAAGGTGCCTACGACGATGAAATGTTTCTTACTGAACGCGGTCCAGAACTCGGTAGATCCATGATTTCATATTTTACTATATGTTAGATTAAACCAGCTTCTGCTACAGAGTAGTGCTCGTGTTCCTCTTCCCTTTGCACAACCTGCTTCTCTCTTCGGTTTAAAAGCTCTTATTTAATATAAGACAGACTGTTATGATGCGACGACACAACCCCGTTTTTTCCAAAAAAAAACCTAAATGTTGGAAAAAACATCGAAACGCCAGATTTAATCTGAAAACAGCACAAAGACGACTGTTCACATTATATTAAGGCTTAAAGTTATGCAGGATTAAAGAGCGCGGACGCTTTGATTGACAGGTGGGGTCCTTTACGTCTTTATTCACGCCGATATTCAGATTAGAGGCAGGACTACAAACATGGCGGCTCTTCAGAAACCTGTGGGTAACGTCACGTTTACGCCCGTCCATCCTCTACATCAGGGGTGGTCTCACGTTCAGCATCATCATGTTTAAGTTGCATTATGATTTAACTCAAATCAAACAAAGAAAGCTATAATTCAACGTCATGGCAACAAGTTATTGGTCGACTTGGCTGCAATCTGTCAGATTAAACGTCCGCCCTACCTGTGAACCAACTCAAACCCACGAAGGTAACGAGTACCGGCCAATCAGAGACAGAAAAAATCTGTATAAAACTCAATGATGTGTCGGTTCCGGCTCTGGGTCCGGACCCGGACAGAGTGCGGGTCACTGTCAGTGATGTCGTCTTTGTGCTGTTTTTAATTTAAGGTGTGTAACTTTTAGGAATTTAATATAACAAGCAGTGATTATATAATCACCTTAAAAACGAACTGTTATTGTATTATTAGTCTTTAATATCTACACATGGAGCGGGTCCTCTAACATGGAGTCCGCCATCAACAGAATATCTAACTAAATACAACTTTTGACACTTGAAAGCCACCGTAGCTTCTCTACGACTGACTGCAATCTGCAATCTCACCACTAGATGGCACTAACCTACCTTTTTTTTTTGGAAACGGGAGTTGTTGTTGTTTAAAATATATGATGCTGTGTAATATACGCTCTGATTTCCTCTTTAAAAATCTTAAAGTCTTACTGATCCGACGACTCGTCCTAACACACTGTATGATACTGCTACAGGCTCGTTGATCGGGATGCAGGTCTTCCATTCGTTCGCTCAACAGGTTTGATAACAGGTTTTTATTTTGGATGTGCAGGTATGAACTTTTCTTGTTTTTTTTTTATATTATAACGTGACAAAGATTTTAATTCTCTGGAGAGATGTGTGACTTTGTGCATGTTGTTACTGTTATTTATCACGATATACCTCCACGTGTCTTGGATCTGACAGGACGTTGTTCTCGTATAACTGTAAAGTAACTCACTGAAAAGTAAACGGCAGATAGATTCGTTGACGGCGATGTGTGTTTATATATATTTTCCCTCTTAAAGTTAAAGAAGGCTGTAAAATAAGCTCCATCCTCCTCTGATAGTTCGGTGAACACAGCTCATCCCCGTCAGTCACTGCAGCGTCACGGGTACAACAAATTGGATTTTTAACTTTAGCTCATCTTTCATCAGAAATCTGCAGACGAGGGATAAAATCCCGTCATTTGTTCCTGTGTGATCGCAGCCTGTTTCTCCTCAGTGTGTCTACTGACCTGCAGTGTAACTAGGACCACGTCTCTACGGAGCCATGAACTTATTTTTCTCTATTTATTTATTAAAAATGGATTAAATCAGTGAGTGTGTGTGCAGTGTGTTGATTTTTACAGAACACAAAGTGTAGAAACCTGAAGAGGTTCTTCATGGAGGAACTTCTTACTTATTATTATTAAGTTCTTCACAGAATTTAGTGTAAATAATGTTTATCCTGGAGTTCATTCAAGTTCGGATCCAGTTCATTCATTTTCACTTTTTTTCACTAAGATCAACATGTGCTGCAAACAGAGCGTGAAACATATAAAACATTAGCAATATTACATGAGAAGGGCGTGCTTTAACGTCATTATTGCATGACTGTGTCGTACCAATATTGATGTTGAAGCACACCCTCAAATCTAATATTGCGATTATGCAACAATTACCAATAAAAAAGTAAATCAGTAAACTTATTTATCACTTTACATTAAAAAATCAAATTTTCTAATTGTAAAAGTTAATAATCAAATTAATTATTCTAATCTAATGTGATAATTTAAATTTTTTTGAAAACTGCAGTTCCTAAATCGTCCACTTGAGGCTCACTTCAGACACACACATACATGCACACAGGGGTTTAAGGGGACGCCCATCGCGTGAACAGAAACAGGAACTAACAGCAGAAAATATTTTAAAAAAGGAAGTCATGAGTCATGTTGAAGTTCTGGATGTGTGAGCAGAGTTTCTTCATCAGCGTCAACAACGCCCTTAAAGGAGAACACACCGCCGACACAAAGCAGTTTTTTAAAACCACAGTCGAGGTCGAGCTGCTGTTGTTGTTCCGAGAATATCAGCTGTGATTCGCTCGTCAACAGTTCTACAAGCGACGTTTATTAGTTAGAATCAGACTGACAACGTTTCCAGAAGTGAGTCAGTCTCCATAAGTCCCCATGTTCAAATGTCCAACTTCACAGCAGAAATAAACATGTTTACAGCCTGGTACAAAAAACAGTTGTGGATTTGAAACTTCCTGTGTCGCTCTTTCTTCAACACTTTGGCTGCGTTGCCATGGTAACTGTGGCGCTGTGCGGTAACAGGTAAACATGAGTGTGTCGGTTGGTCTCCTTTTAAAATGAAACAATGGAGCTCAGATGGATGAAGGTGAGTCACAGGTGAGTTCAGGGAGAGGAGAGAAAGTAACTTTAATAACTTACCAGGCAGAGACGACAAACACAGAAACGTCTGAGCTCAAACAGCCAGACCAGGTGAAACCAACGAGGGACAGGTGACACAAATCATCCGAAACTGGCGGGAAAACAGACAGGAAGTAGAAACACACAACACAGAGAGAGGAGGACTACAAAATAAAACAGGAAACACAGACTGTTTTTGTCTTACAACATTAAAGTTTTGTTCCAATTAAATTGAACGAAGCCTCGATAATTTGAACCTGACAGAGAACTGAACGTGTTGTTAACGTTATAATTTATTTATTTTACAATTTATTTAGATATAAATAATATTTGAACTCTTATTTGTTCATTGCTCTTTATTTGTCAACATAATATTTTGTTCTTCTTGGCGTTGATTTGGCGTTGGACACTTTATTATTTATTATTTTAAATACTTTGTGTAATTAATCTCTCTAAGGTTTTGATAAAGAGTGTTTCATCTGGACTCAACAGGATCAGCCTCGCTTCTTCTGCAGGTATCAGGAGAAATATTTTTTTTTTTACAGAGTTCATAAGACTCTTCTCAAAATCTGACTTATCTTGAGTATTCTGCTCGTCCAAGTTTTGATATATTTTAATATTATATCCACTGTGTGTGTGTGTGTGTGTGTGTTCATGAGCAGTGTGTGATTTTAAGGCCACACACTAAATCTCGATTGACCACCATCCCTCTGGTATCTTTTATCTGTACATAGTTTTTATGTTTTCCTGTTTTTAGGTGGATTTATGTCTATTTTTCTGTACAAGAACAATAAATACACAATACTTCCTTTATAGATAAGGTAGTGGAGTAACCTGAAAATAGTAATACTGTACTGTACCTGAAAATACTCAAAGTACTGCCAGTAAATGTACTCAGTTACAACGTTGTTCATCTGAACGTTTTATGAAGAAAACGACAAACAGACAATCAGTTTCCTTCTGGGAGTTTATTGTCAGACAACCACCCGAAACTCCAGATCATCACACACACACACACACACACAAACGCACACACACACACACACACACACACACACTGCAGCCACTAGGCCTCATTAATGTCAGGTGTATAGTGCCACCTGGTGGCTGTAAAAACAAATAAGTTACACAGTGATTCAGTGTAATAACGCTCGGCGTGAACGTGAAGCTGAAAAACAGACCGACTGTAAAAAAATAAAACTTTTCTAAAAGCAAAGCACGAAGCGGTTCTTTGGTAGCTCCTCGTCGTTTCCTCTGCAAATATATCAAACTTGTCTGAGGTGTCACATGAGAGGACAGGATCATCACGGGAAGTGTTCAAACATTTACACAGCAGCAACTATTTCACTGATTCTGGTGAAACTGGATCATATTTTATGGAGGAAATGTTTTCTGGTTTTCCCTCTGATGTCCTCCGGCTGCTCCGCCTCAACTCTCTGTGATTTACAGAGTTTATGACGGACAGTGAAGTAACCACGGGGCAGAAGAGCCGGCGGCGTGCCAGAACAGGAGCCGGGCAAACAGGCTCATGTAACTGGGCTCAGCAGCCTCTATGGACATGATGGCAGAGGAGAAGACTCGCTAGTTTTTGGATCATGAGTAATGTAATCAGAACAAATACTCGATTACACTCTGAAACTGATCGCTCCAGTGATGACACTGTCCTCTTGCTGAGCTCAAACATTCAGGAACATTTCGTCAAGTAACCGTCATGAAGACGACATACATTCACCTTCTGCTATGTGAGAATAAAAACACTTCTTAGCTGCTGTTCCGATATATTAACATGAGTGTGCAAATTCAAAGTGCGGACATCGCGGAAGCACCGTGCTGATTAGTGAGAGCAGCAGAAACACTTTAAAAGTATAAAGCGGGAGCTCAGCAGGAATGCATCGCGGGTCCGGTTGGAGATCCGTCTGGGCCCACTGAACACTGAGGTTGGTACTGTATCTTCATCTACCAACACTGTGAAATGCCATCAGGACTCTTCAGGCTGCAGCTTCTACGAGAAAAGAAAGAGGCGCTGTCACTCAGATGAAGGAGAACGGTTAAATCATGAAAGGTGTGAGCGTGCTCGGCTCACCTGCTGTCTCAGCGCCTGCATCGAGGTGTACTCGATATGCTCTCTCTTTTTACGGATCCAGTCCGGTTCGTCTGGGATCAGCACCGCCAGGATCACCTTCACTAAGATCAGCACGTGCTGCAAACAGAGCGTGAGACAAATAAAACACGTAACAGGACGTGATAACGCAATATTAGACGAGAGGACGTGCTTTAATGTCATTACTGAACGACTGCCGTGCCAATATTGACGTTAAAGCACAACCTCGGATCTAATATTGTGATTACCAAGTTAAATTAAACACATGATCAAATATTTCATGTTTTGAGACTCCACCTTACCTCCACCAACACGGCCAACAGCAGGATGTTTGTGCTGCTCATCCCGCCCTCCTGAAACCTCGCCTGTAACCATGGTGACAGCAGCAGCAGCCAGCAGTTGGACACGACGGAGACAAAGCTGAGGACCTCGAAGGCGATCTGAAACGCGACGACACAATGAGCTGTTTGATTCCGAGCGTGACTCGCCGGGTGACTCTCATTTTGTCATTATCCGCTGACCTGCCACACGCCCATGTTAGCCACGGGAGGGGAGAAGGGTTTACGGAAGAGCTTGCACATCTTGTAGGCGTCCGACCGGATCTCCGTCAGGTTGTTGATGAGCAGCAGAACGGCCGTGAGAGGATACACGCAGGAGAAAAGACTCAAATACCCAAACTGCACCAGGAGCTCGATGTACTCTGCAAACAAGCCCTGTGAAGACACGAGAGGCAGCGTCACGCGCTGGCAGAGTCTGTTTTAACGCACTGAACACTGGACTACTCACGGGGAAAGCAGGCAGGGTGCTTTGGTTCCTAAATTTGTCCTCCTGTGGGTCGTCCTTATGCTCCGTCCTGTGGGGGGCGCTGATGAACCGGTCCACTAGGAAGGGTATGACCACCTCCGTCACCTGGTTCACCAGCTGGGTCACGATCAGCAGAGACGCTAAACGCTGCAGACAGACAAAGAACATGCAGATTTATTGTTGCTCAGGAAGTGAAGCCCAAAACCTGCAGTTCCTCTAACGTCCACCTGAGGCTGGCTCCAGAAGTGAGTCAGTCTCCATAAGTCCCCATGTCCAAATGTCCAACTTCACAGCAGAAATAAACATGTTTACAGCCTGGTACAAAAAACAGTTTTGGTCTGTTCAAATTATATTAAAGGTGCAGTGTGAGAGATTCAGTGGTTATCTAGTTGCTGATTGAATCCCCCTCGCTTCACCCTCTCCTTCCTAGAGTGAAGGAGAAACATGCAAAAAATACCAAAAGGCTCCATGTAGAGACAGTGTTTGGTTTGTCCACATGGAGACTATGTCCATGTTTTACATCAGTGGACACTTTCCTCCGGTTGAAGATCTGCAGAGCTCGGCTGTTACCTTACGAAGTAAAGGCACATCCTGCTTGAAGAAGGCGATGTGGAAGAGCACCGCAAAGTAGTTGAAGAAGGTGAACTGGAGGGAACAACAACAACAGAGAAAAGGTTAAAAAACAAAAGGATGTAAGAGCTGAGAGAAGGAGGACGAGGAGACGAGGAACTCACCACCAGGACTTTGGCTGTGAGGTGGTTCTGAAAGGCCGACTCCTCTCTGTGGTTCTCTAAAGGGAGATATGAGGTCAGTTAACGGGTCATCGCATCACATGAACCTCCTGAAGCTGTCAGACTTCTAGTTTTGGCTCTGTTAGCTCAGATGTGTCAGGATCACCCACCAACTGCCCCATTTACTCCCATATTAACTGAGAGCAGAGATTTGTGGAGGGAAAGCAGACGTACCAGTTTTTTACCTCGCTCTAGAGGTCACATTTTTAACTTTAGCCACACAGATTATATATGTAGACGTTCAGCGAGACCTGAGGATGCTTAAAATCCTCTCTGTTCATTGATACGACCTACAGTTTGGTCAGAGCGGTCTCTTGTTTGAAGGTGAACTTTGAAGGCTTTCTCTCTCGACAGACACAGCTGCTGTTAGTTGCTCTGGTTGTGAAAGCTGCTGGAGTTGAAGAAGTGGCAGTGAATGCCTCAATATAAAAATGTATGTTGTGCATGTTTTATATTTGTATTTTGGTAGTCAAATGTTGCTCTGAAGCTTGCATGGTTTCAATTTGTCCAAGATAAGAAGTGCTAAAATATTGTGATGAGTTGACAAAGTCCGTACTCAAAATGCTGAAACTACTACACAAAGTACACAGTACATAGAAGTATTACTCACCATATTCAGTCAGAGATTGTGCCACTTTCTTGTAAACAGTCGCTAACATGTTCGTATAGACGATGTGAAGCACCGAGGGCATGTAGATTAAAGTCTGAGACAGCATGGTGTCCCAGTCTTGGTGCAGCTCCTTCACCTGGGCCTCCCCCCAGTAGAAACAAAGCATACCCAGCACCACCATCCCTGCAGGAGGACACGTGACGTGGAGTTGTAACACTCAGCAGATCTTTGGAAAAGTTAAGAAGCTAATAAAATGTCATGAATGTAGAGGATCATTGTACCTAGGAACAGCCCCACCACCGGCACAGACACCAGCGCCATACGTAGCTCCCTCTGCCATTCAGGAAAGAGCGGCTCCACGCGACCCGTCACAGGATTGACCCCGACTTCGCCGTGGAAACCGGGTCGGGGCTCCGCGAAGCGCTCGGCGAGGTGCAGGGTGCCCCAGCGGTATGAAAGGGAGGCGCTCCGACGCTTCCACATCTCCATGACCACCGTGGACCAGATCATGCTGAACACCGCCTGGATCATGTGACCGCCGACGGCTGGTCCTGAGTCAGAGTCAACAGCTTCAACCTGAGAGCCTGAGACGGACTCGTCCATGTCCTTCTGAACCTCACCTGTGACGGACAAGAAGAACTTAGTTTGTGGTCAGATGTAACTGTGTTCAGACTCACACAGATCAGCATCAGCGTGGAGGAATTAGTGGCATCTAGTGGTGTGGCGAAACTATTTACACCACCCCTCTGGGTCCGATTATTCGCTTGCACGGCTTCTCGGATCACCGCTATGCAGATGACACTCCAGTCTATCTGTCATCTCCACCTGACGACCCCTCGGTCTCTTCACGGATCTCTGAAAGCCTCTCAGAAATATCTACATGGATGAAGACACACCACCGACTGCTGGTCCCCCCCAGTCAACCAAACTATACACCATGACAACAACATCAGAGCTGATCGCCTGTGTCTCGCCTGTACCAGGGTAGCAAGAAACTTAGGAGTCATGATCGATGACCGACTAACCTTCTCTACCTACATTAGAAAAATCCAGGCCTTACTTGACTCAACGTGCTACCCAGCTCCTGATACATCTCATGAGTCAACTACTGATCCAGAACGTGGCGGCTCGTCTGTTCTTCAACATGTTCCTCTGCTGATCATGGAGCTTCTCTGTCGACCTGTAGCAGCCACGTTAAACTCAGATCTCTAACGCTGACTACAAAGCAGTCTCTGGTTCTTGAACGTCCTCATACAGACAGATGTTACCTCCTCTTGGCTCTGCCACCTGTCCTCTCAGGACAGTCCAAACTTTTCTGTCTGTTGTTCCCCGTTGGTGGAACGTCCTACCAGTTCCTACAGATCAGGGGCGTCCCTCTCTACCTTCACAGACCTCCTGAAGACCTCCAGCTCTTCAGAGAGGACCTCCTCTACAACACTACCAACACCTGGACCCATCAATAAATGATAAATCCACACACCTACCTGAGAAGTATGCGATGGTGAGGCCTAGTATCGCTGGTGGGAGCAGAGACCAGGTGTAGAAATCAAGGAAGCTGAAGTAGAACGCCACCGAGCTTCCAAAGTACCCGTTGACTGAATCTGGATAAAGAAACAAACAGAGGAGTCCGGTGTGAAGCAGATAGATCAGCTGCAGCATGTGTTTGTCATGTTGTATTTACACCCACCCAGCGGCTGAGCCAGCTGGTTCCCAGAGTACCAGGCTTCACTGAGATCCTTCAGTTTGTCCGGGTCGTGGAGGGGAAGCGTGTCCACGATGACACCGGCTGACCCGAGCTTCTGCCCTGCAACAACAACAGCAACACGACATGAACAGTGAGTGACTTGGACAGAAAAAGAGGACAGTAAGCAACTACCGGTCCACACATATACAGTTACACACACACACACATACGCCACAAACACACCAAGGCTGATGCTGACTGAAGCAATTTCTTGATTGAATGTGAAGAGAGAAGAAGAGCTGAGGTCAGCGAAACATCACAGAGAAGAAAATATTTACAACATGGCTGCTGCCATCCAGAAAACATAAATTTATATTTGTACATGGTAATTTAAAGCAACATCACGCAACTTCCCTTTACGCTTTACGGCACTAAGTCACACAGCAGCAACTATTTCACTGATTCTGGTGAAACTGGATCATATTTTATGGAGGAAATGTTTTCTGGTTTTCCCTCTGATGTCCTCCGGCTGCTCCGCCTCAACTCTCTGTGATTTACAGAGTTTATGATGGACAGTGAAGTAAACTGCTGACAGCTGTAGCTAGCTCTGTTAGCCACATGTTCGCTCAGTCTGTTAGCTCTGTATAGCTCTGTTAGCTCATGTTAGCTCAGTCTGTTAGCTGCTGTTAGCTCATGTTAGCTGCAGTCTGTTAAGCTGCTGTTTAGCTCATGTTAGCATCATGTTAGCTAGCTGTTTATGCTGCATGTTAGCTCAGTCTATTAGCTCATTGTTAGCTGGCTGTGTTCTGGCTGTTAGCTCAGTTGTTAGCTCAGTCTGTAGCTCATGTTAGCATCAGTTGTTTGTTAGCTGCGTTAGCTCAGTTTGTTAGCTCAGTCTGTAGCTGCTGTAGCTCATGTTAGCTCATGCTGTTGTTAGCCTGTGTTAGCTCATGTTAGCTCAGTCTGTTAGCTGCTGTTATGCCTGTTAGCTCAGTTTGTTAGCTGCTGTTAGCTACTGTTAGTCAGTTGGTTAGCGGCTGTTAGCTCATGTTAGCTCAGTTTTTGTTTGCTGCTGTTAGCTCTGTTAGCTCAGTTTGTTAGCTGCTGTTAGCTCATGGTAGCATCAATTTATTAGCTGCTGTTATCATGTCAGCTCAGTTGTTAGCTGGGCTTCCTGGATTGTGAGCTCAGAACAGTTGGACCACCAAGGAAGAAGAAGAGGAAGGTGTCAGCAGCTTCTATGGACATGAGGCAGAGGAAAGAGAGTGAAGAGGACGCTGACGGAGGAAGCTAAGAAGAGAAAAGGAGAGAGTGAGCGAGCAAGAAGCCGCCGGACAAGAGTAAATGTGGGACTGACTTTTAGTGGTTGGTGAGAGCTTGGTGAAATAAAAGGCTGAAAGACAGACGCCGAGCTGGGCTGACTGCTGCTGGACTAGGCAGTGATATCAGCTGCTGCTGGGTTTGTAATGATTACATATGTAATGTAATCAGAACAAATACTCGAGTACAGCTGAGCGTATTCACCACAGTGGGATCACAGAGAAACTCACAGATGTTGTCTCGGTGTTGCAGTGCGTCGCTGTCGGACAGACCGGGGACCCTCAGGTCTCTCTGAGCCCGCAGACCGTCCAGCTCGTACTTGACTATGTACTGCCGCTCGGCCAGAGTCAGGAACACCTCCATGTTGTCTGTCACAGACACAAACATGTAAGAATACACACTTAATGATGAACCTGATGATGCAGCTTGTGGTATAAATACTGTTCTCACTCAGTACTGTCAATAATCTAGTTTGAGCGAGACGTGTGGACTATCATTATGTCATTGTAGGAACAATCCTTCAGTTTATCACCACATCTCCATATGTGGACAGACGCAGTGTGACTGGACTTTGTACCGCGTGCAGCTGCCGGACTGTTTGTGCACGACGAGGGCTTCAGTTTTATGACCCGGGAACAGGATGCTACAGTGATGCACCTCCACAGGAGGCAATAAAACTCAACTGTGACATCCACATGAGCTCATCCACCTCTGATTCTGTGTGTGTGTGTGTGTGTGTTCATGAATACATTCAAATACCTGAATCTTTAAAGTTGTCTCTGTCGTTGTAGGAGAAGGCCTCCATGTTGTCGTTGCTGTAAGTCTTGCACAGACCGAGCTCCTCGGTGGCTCTGAGTAACGTACAGCGCGGGGCCGAGACCACAATGATGTCACCACTGGCGTCCTCACCCGGGTGGGCCAGTAATGCAGCACCTGAGGTGAGACAGGTGAGAGTAAAGACGACAGACTGAAACTCACAGGATCTCATCAGGTCATTAGATGAATAATATGTAACTTTGGGTGTAACAGTGACGTCTAGTGGCAAAAAATTGATACTGCAGTCCGAAAACGAGAGAGTCAAACATGTTTCGAGGAATTCCAGTTTTTAAGAGATTTCCGCTTGGTTTAAAACCACCAGACTCCAGTAACTTTACCTCAAAACATTACAACATTTAGCTGACGTTTGTCCCGGTTTGTCCCAGATGATTACATTTCAGCCAGTTTTTCCTCCTTAAAGGTTGTTCAAACAAAACACTCTACAAATATATATACAGGGTATAGCTATAGACCCAGATGTAGAGTACAGTGTGTCCTGTACAGTCGAGCTTGTTTGCAAACCAAGCAGCAGCCTTCGTGGCAAGTGGAAGTGCCAGAACTAGCAGTTCGAACGTCCACGTCTTTGACGATTTTCTGGACTATCAATCGTCACTCATCTCTTTGTTGTAGTTATATGAGCGAGGTAGTAAAATATTTAAATTCCAGACTTAATGTTTTATGGGCGTACCGTCACGGACATGTTTGGTGTTTTTGGAAACTATAATTTCAGGTCTGTGTCTGAATATTGAAATTAGCTTATCCACGTTGCCACCCGGCATGTAAATGCAAATACAATCAAATGTTTAAATGCTTGAGACCTTCCAGGAAAAGGCTCGCCTCAGGACAGACGTCCAAACTGAGAGAAAGTTTCAACCCACATGTCAATCATCCAGCTCCTCACCTCCATCTTTCTGAGGAGCTCCGATCAGTCTGATGAGCCACCTTTTCGTCTCAGGTCGAACTTTCCCTCCGAGCTTCACCAGCACCAACGGCTCGACCCGCTCCGACACGCAGCAGGGGCAGCTAACTTTTGTCCAGCCCGGTCCGATGGCCGCGCCGCTCAGTTTACTCACCGCTGGAACTTTATCCTCCGGCTGCTGGGATGTTTCACCGCTGCCACCGTCACCACCTTCATCACCGCCCGCCTTACTCATGGTGAGACTGAGGAGAGAATCAATAATCCATCATCATCATCTTAAGAGAACTACTCATTTTTAGTCCTGCTAGGATCATGGCTCTAAGGATGAACATGTCCGTCTGACCGTCCACCACTTTGGTCCACATCAAAACATCTCAACAACTGTTTTGTACATTCATAGTCCCCAGAGGATGACGTTGGAGATAAGAAGTCCAAGTCTAGGCCAAATCTAGACCCTGTCTTTATACCCCATTTCTTTTGGACTTCCTGTGGCTGTATGCATACTACATTTATTGTTTCCAAGTCCACACAAGACTTAAACCAATCACAGTCAGCCTTGTGAATTTCTGCCCAGCAACAAGCTGCAATCGACCAATCAGAGCAGAGCAACAAACAGCAGCTTCTGTCAGTTGAAGCTGCTGAGAGAGAGAAAGCCTTCAAAGTTCACCTTCAAACAAGAGACCGCTCTGACCAAACTGTAGGTCGTATCAATGAACAGAGAGGATTTTAAGCATCCTCAGGTCTCGCTGAACGTCTGCATATATAATCTGTGTGGCTAAAGTTAAAAAATGTGACCTCTAGAGCGAGGTAAAAAACTGGTACGTCTGCTTTCCCTCCACAAATCTCTGCTCTCAGTTAATATGGGAGTAAATGAGGCAGTTGGTGGGTGATCCTGACACATCTGAGCTAACAGAGCCAAAACTAAAAGTCTGACAGCTTCAGCAGGTTCATGTGAGCGAGCAGCACAAACTTTCCTACAATCTGATGTTCAAATTATTTCTGTAGAGTGAAATTTGTGGCTGTGAGAGCAGTTTAAACATTATTTTCTGATACAGATTTTCCACTCTAGCGGTCATGTGACTCACTCTAGCTTCCGAACATTCCGTCCATAAGCGCCCATGTTAAATTTTCCCGCTCTTTTTTTGGAGACATTTTGATAAATGTTTTGTGTAGTAGTCCTGAAAAAACGTAAAATGTAAGATAAGAAGAATAACAAGTGTGAATTTGTGTCAGGCACAGTAATAAGTCAACAGTCAGTCCTGTGTCAGGACTCTCTGATATGATACATAATCCATCATTTACATAATTGAGTCTATATATTAACAGTTATGTTTATTTTCATTTTTTATTAGTGTTTTGCATTCACTAGCCATTACATCACAGTAACATTACACTGGTCGTGGATTTGCATGCAAGACTGAACATGCAGCAGTTTGAGGAGGATTCTTCAGAGTGTCCTCTGACCTTTCACATTTATGGAACATAAAAAGCTTCAGGAGGTTTGTCCTGGTGAGAAAAACACGACTGTGAGGATAAAACCCAGTTTAAAAAACTGAAAATATAGTAAAACTGACTCCTACATCTACTGTACCAGAAAAACTTTCATGGTTGCTGGAGGATAAACCCTTGTGACTTCACTGATGAACTGACTTTTCATTGAGCAACATTGACATTTGTATTTTTTTTTATCAACAACTGTTGAAGTGATGAATTGCCATGACTCAGACTTTCTTGTCCCTCTCAGTATGAATCGGAATAACTTTGGTGATCTTTTAACTTTTCATTTAGCGCCACTATCGGGTTCAAATTTCAGTTCATCACATCAGCTTCAACTCTACTTTGTATTTCATGCAAACTGACAAATAAAGTTACATCCATGTGAAAAATAAACATGTTTACACGGCAGTAAGAGTCTCTATTTACAGAATATGGTATAAATTGAATATTACATTCATAACTCTGTTTTTATTGGTGTATAATCACCTGAAAATAAGACTTGGACTCTGCTGGAGTCAAACCAAACAGGACTTTTTGCACGTTTGGTGGTTTCTCCTTCACTTTAAGAAGGAGATGGTGAAGCGAGGGAGGTTCAGTCAGCAAGTAGTACTTCTCACAGCCTGATTCTCTGAATCAGCTGCAGAATCAAGAACTTTGAGTGGACGTAAACTTCCTTAAAGGTCTTTAAAACGTCTTAAACTCTCTCTCTGAACATGTATATAACATTAAAACAACCGTGTACCGGTTATGGTGCCCGTGGATTTGCATGCAAGACTGAACATGCAGCAGTTTAGGGGTGGATTGTTCAAACCGTCCTGTTCTGCTGCGTTCAGATCAGATCTCAGTGTTTCAGTTATGTCGACTCAAACAGCCCATAAAAGAACTTCCTGTGTTTTGACTGCAGCACAGCTGAGTTTGACACAAACGACAAGAAAGGATGAGTCAGGACATACGACACCTGTCAGAGCGCTGATGATGATGATGATGATGATGGTTGATGGTTCTGGTCTCGGTCCTACAGCAGGCCCAGACTCACCTCCAGACTCCTGTTTGAACACACACTGATGAAGAGCAGGAACAAAACACAAACACACTCTGTCTGCACACACTTACCTCGGTGTGCGGTCCCTCCCAGATTTGTGTGTATATGTAAGTGTCTGTATATGTGTGTGTGTGTGTGTGTCTCTAGGCGTGTGTGTCTGTGTGTATGGCAGGAATGCGGAGGAACTTTCAGAGACTGCAGGGTGTGGAGGGTTGTTTGGTTTATATTCAGGCTCCTCCCTCCTGCCTGCTCCCTGCTTCACCCTGGGTCCTACTGCACCACCCGCCTGTGAACACACACACACACACACACACACACACCTAAAGATGTTCCTATAAGATCAGTATGCATGATCCTCTGGGGACCATGAATGTCTTTGACCCACTGTGGTAAACGTAAACAGCTACAGCTACATTACTTGGGTTTAGTGCTAGTTAGCAAATGCTAGCATGCTAACATGCTAAACTAGCATGTTAGCATGCTAAACTAGCATGGTGACCATGATCAACATTAAACCAGCTTAAAATCAGGATGTTGTCACTGTTAGCATGTACCCATAGGGCCAGTGTAGCTTAGCACAGGCTAGCTCTGTTAGCGGCTGACCATAGTTTGTTCACTTGGAGTTTGTGCTAGTGAGTAAATGTTATCATGCTAGGCTAAAATGAGGAATGTTGTTATTGTAAGCACACTAGCATGTTGCCATTAGCATTTAGGTGATAACCATGCTAGCATCTACTCTTAGCCCCGTTTGTTCACTTGGAGGTTTGGGCTAGTTAGCAAATGCTAGCATGCTAACATGCAAAACTAACATGGTGACCATGGTCAACATTGTACTAGCTTAAAATCAGGATGTTGTCACTGTTAGCATGTTAGCATGTACCCATAGGTAGCTTAGCACAGGCTAGCTATGTTAGCGGCTGACCATAGTTTGTTCACTTGGAGTTTGTGCTAGTAAGTAAATGTTGTTATTGTAAGCACACTAGCATGTTCCCATTAGCATTTAGGTGATAACCATGCTAGCATCTACTCTTAGCCCTGTTTGTTCACTTGGGGCTTTGGGCTAGTTACCAAATGCTAGCATGCTAACATGGTGACCATGGTCAACATTAAACCAGCTTAAAATCAGGATGTTGTCACTGTTAGCAGGTTAGCATGTACCCAGAGGACCAGTGTAGCTTAGCATAGGCTAGCCATGTTAACGGCTGATCATAGTTTGTTCACTTGGAGTTTGTGCTAGTTAGCAAATGTTAGCATGCTAACATGCTAAACTAGCATGGTGACCATGATCAACATTGTACTAGCTTAAAATCAGGATGTTGTTGCTGTTAGCATATTAGCATTTAAAGCTAAAAACATGATGTGTGAATGAATAAAAAGTAAAGACATCAGAAATATACAGACATTTATTTACAAATACGTTTTGCATTTGCATAGACATTTAAAATTTCAAAATAAAAGTTAAAAGATGTTATAGTAAACAGATTTAGGAAACATTTTTTCTTCTTTTTTTTAAACGCTGCATAATTTAGCACAAAGGAAAAGTTCACGTGTCAGAATCAAAGCTTACAAAGCTGTTTTTTTTTTAATTCTTATATTTATCATATAAATATACATAAATAAGATCTGTGTGTACTTTTATTCCAACAGGCTGAAACATTTCACTTTGTTAAAGCAGCGTCACAATCAGCGTCAACATTACCACAGTCATCATCATCATCATCATCATCATCATCATCATCTCTCCAACATCAAAAATACATTTCTGCTTCATGTCTTCGTGGTACAAAGTGATTATTCCTCTGCAATGCCGTTAAAACATTCATCGTCGTGGACAGCTCGGCGTGCAGCGTGAAGACAGACAGTGTTAAGATTTCTATAAACTTATAGACGTGCGCCGACACATTTTGGTACAGCTCGACCCGGCGAGTCCGGGGTTTGGACCGGACGCAGCCCTCTCCGGGTTCACCTGAAAACTTTATTATTGCAGCAAGAAAACAAGCGAATCATCGTCTCTGATATATTTTACATATGTAAGAATGTATATGTACATAATGTATATTATGTAAGTGATAACTTGATAAAAAAACATCTGCAGTTATAGTTTATTGTGCTCTATTTATTAATTATTCATGTAAATGATCTTCGTTAGGTTTGTTCTGCTTTAGTCGTCGAGTGTCGTCGTCGAGACGTCTCGAGGATCCGTCAGTCGCTGTCGAGACTCTCCTGCTGTGCAGTCAGATGGTTCTTCCATCGTCATCCTGCGGGGAGCGAGACCTGAAGGGGGCGTCCTATGACACTAAAAAAAGAAATAAATCGCCCCACGTTCTGCTCGGTTGTCACTTCAGCTGACCTCGTGACCTTTAACCCCCCCACAGCAGGGAGTCCGACAGGCTGACCTCATGCCTCGGATCAGTCCCTCCGACGCCAAAACACCCGATCGTCTGTTTTCTTATCGGCGAAACTCGAATTTCTCAAACTACTTTTGTACCACCGCAGTTCCTCAAACGTCCACTTGAGTCTGGCTCCAGAAGTGAGTCAGTCTCCATAAGTCCCCATGTCCAAATGTCCAACTTCACAGCAGAAATAAACATGTTTACAGCCTGGTACAAAAAACAGTTTTGGTCTCTGTAGCTAATTTCCCCGTTTATGACAACTCTACTGAGGGTGAATTTATATACAACTCACCTGTTCACATTATATTAAGGCTTAAAGTTATGCAGGATTAAGAGCGTGGACGCTTTGATTGACAGGTGGCTTGTCTGAGCAACCAGGCGTCGCTCGGCCTCCACATCTTTGCCGATAACCGGCAGCGTTGACTGACTTTATTCAGGATGGATTATTCCAAATTAAGGATTATTTATTGTTGACTTGAAGCTAAAATTTGGTGGATCCTGATCTGCACTTCTCTTCCATTTGTCACGTGACGGCGTACCAGGCAGACACACTGTCAGATAACAGGAGAACCGTCTTCAGTCGGTGGTACACGAGTTTGAGAAGCGTCCGTCTTAACCGGTAAGAAAACAGCGCCCTCGCTCCGACGACGTAAAGCCGGTGCGATTAAAGAATCTCTTCTTCTGTACAAAGCTTCTTACAAAATATCTTTTTTTTTTAAGTTTTCTTTCTACATCTTAGTCGTTTCATTAAAGACAAACAGAAAAAAAGAAAAGAGGAAATATTACAACAGACTTATGAAAAATATATCTCCACAGTGGATTCAAACGTTTAAACTCTGCTTTACATCAACAGTACATCGCGGTTAGCGCACTACGGCATCGTTTCTGCAGCTCTCGGGCCGATCAATAATCAATAAGTTAAACTGAATAAACTCGAATCGTCGGATATCGTGAGATCAAGCGTGGTGGAGGAGGGGCGGATGTTAGCAAAGCTGCAGGTGGTGAGGACGAAACATGACGGAGAAGGGTCGGTTTGTTCTCCTGAGTTAGTTTACGGGCTCGCTCCGTCGTCCCATCACAGTCTGTAAACCGCTCACACTCTTTCTGCTACGATCCCTTCTTCTTCTTCTTCGTATCCGTCGTCCACATTCACGTGACCGTCTCTCACTTGCTGTTCCCTCTCTCCCACTCTGAGGGAACAAAGTGTGTGTTTGTGTGTGTGTGTGAAGGAGTTTTCCGAACACGAGTTACGCGGTAAGTTTCCGTAAATTTACGTTACCACAATCTAAATAGTTTTGGATTACACCGGGCGTCGCGCCTTCGTTCACATCCCACCAGGAGCGCTCAGTTCCTCTAACGTCCACCTGAGGCTGGCTCCAGAAGTGAGTCAGTCTCCATAAGTCCCCATGTCCAAATGTCCAACTTCACAGCAGAAATAAACATGTTTACAGCCTGGTACAAAAAACAGTTTTGGTCTCTGTAGCTAATTTCCCCGTTCATGACAACTGTACTGAGGGTGAATTTATATACAACTCACCTGTTCTGGTTATATTTTTATTTCATGTTTTATTTTGAAAATGTACCCAGATTCCTTCCTGCCTGTCGAGCTGCCTCCTTGAACGCACGGCGGCGCTCCTGGTGGGATCACGATCATCATCGTCACGGAAAACATCCGCGATCACCTCCACCGCGCGCCGGGTGTCATCGAGCCGCCACGCGTAGAAATCCTGAAAACGTTGCACCTTAAAAAACAGACGCCGCTCTCGCTCGCCGGGCCTGACGTTGACGAAGAACTGATGTTTTATCAAGATGTAATCTGGGCTGATTAGAGTTACTTATTTCCTGTAATCTGATTACGGACTCGTGAAATTCAAATTAGACAAAGTGTAACAATCAAAGTAAGTGTGCACGTGCCTACATGTTTGTGTGTGTTCATGTGTGTTTATGTCTGTGTGTCCCTCTCTCTTTGCACGGCCCGCCTCCTGGCGTTGCGTAGTGTTGCGTGGCGTTGCGTGGCGGTGAATCGGGGTGCTGATTTGGCTGCTGAGGTTGGTGCGGTGCATTCAGGGGCACGGCAGGTCGGTTTGGTTATAAAATGGCACAGGAAGGCTGACAGCGGGGAAACGAACACATAATCATAACAATGTGGTACGGATTAGTCGCGGTGGCCTCGGGGGTGAAAGCTATGGCTGCAGAGAGTGAAGTAAAGGTGTCGGGGCAGATACGGGATGAGGGCTGGTTGCTAATAGGGTGTTCGATAAAGTCCTTGCGGCCCTTCAGGAGAGCCGTTCTTGGGTTAGAACTTCTCGTCAGGGATGACTGTGTCGAAGGGGTGATCCCAGAACGTGGTGGTGATCCCAAAACCTGCAGAGAAGACGCGAAAAAACACGTGAAAACCATAAACACGACACACGATCTGAACCGTACACCTGTAAAGAGCTCCGACGCGCGGCGCTCACCTGATCTCTGGTGTTTGAAGTGATGTTTGACGTGGTAGGCCTTCAGGTTGTACATGTACGAGCCTCTCTTGGGCGAGCCGTAGTGAAGGTAGTAGTGGATCATGTCGTAGACGACGTAGCCACAGAGCCCTCCGACGAACACGCATATCCCGAGGATGTCCGGCAGCGTTTGGCGGAGGATGATGTAGAAACTTCCGACCACTAACGAGGCGAGGCCGGGCGGGAAGACGAGCCGGGAGCCGTCAAACGGAGACTGAGGAGACACGAGATGGAAGAAACGTTAGCTGACAGTCTGACGGTTGAACCGGCTTCGCGACCACGGGACGGCGTGCTTGTACCTTGTGGTGTTGCCCGTGCAGCAGGAAGTGTAGCGTGATGAGGTAGTAGTTATGGGCCGGCGGTTTCATGTGAAAGACAAAGCGATGGATGCAGTACTCGATGAACGACCACAAGAACCAGCCGAGCAAGAAGAGGAACGGGAAAATGGACTTGTGGACCGGGATGGAGAAATCTGAGAACACACACACACACACACACGATGACAACATGAAGACGATGACACATGGAGGTCGTGGATGTGTGAGTGTTGGTGCTCGTGGTACCTGAAGTGAGGACTATCCGGGTGGTGCCCTCTGCCAAGGTGGTGTAGCAGTGCCAGCTGAAGTAAAACACGATGGGAAGCCAGACCACGGGAACCCAGTACCTGAAGGAAGAGAGCGGGAAGCAGTTAGCGGCGTCAGATCTGGTCGTGTTGAGGTCGTGATCAGCGGGAACCTCGATCACTTCGGCTTCGGCAACCCAACCGGGTACGTCAACACTGCCACTGATCTGTGAGTCTGAAGGCAACGCTCTCGACCATCAGTCGGTGGACTTCACACCTTTTAGGAACTTTTAAAGTTGGTGACTCAGCAAAAAAAGTATAAAATATTCTCTGACAACTTCCTAATTCTTTGTCTCTTTCTTCCACCTGAAATAATCTGAAAATCTTTTCGGTTCATTTTGAAGCTGTGCTGGAACAAACTGGACATTATGAGGAGATTAAAGGGAAACAAACAGGGTGACATCAGTCGTGGTGTCGACCGAGACGAGATCTTTAAAAAGTGTCTCGAATACTACAACAGTCTGACTTTCATTCATTTTCCACAGTTTAATTTAATTAGATTTAATTTTTATCTCTATTAGGGCAATAAACCAGGAATTTACTAAATAAAGGTCGGTCCTTTAACAGTGAACTTAAATATATTTTATCATCATCTTGACTAAAACAACCAGATTTCCTGCAGGTACTCTTGAATATCTGCTCTTCCTCAGTCACATGTACATAGCACACTGCTTACTGCAGGGCTGCTGAGGCCACGCCCCCTACCTGCACAGGTGATCTCTGTACCTGGACCACACTTTAGAGCCCAGAGCACACAGAGCCTGTCAAATAAATGTGTTGAAATGTTTTTTAATTGTTTTATTTTGCATGTCTGCTTATGACAAAACAAAATGTTTAGATTTTGTTTGGATATGATAGTTTGTTTCAATTACACAGTTTACACTTAATTCACATAAATTTCCATAATTCCCATGGTTTCTTAACTTTCTTACCTTCCCATAGAAAGTTTCTTTGAAGTTTCCAGTAAATATCTGGAAAGTTTCCACCCCATTGCAACTCTAATCTCTATTTCTTATTTACATATATATAAAAAAATCTATATTTTACTTTTTATATCATTTTTTATTTGTACAAATGTTTCCACAGATTTAATCTAAATTCAAATTTATATTCATTACTCTAATTTTGTTTAGTGTTTATGTTTATGATGTTTCTTCACTGTGTTCATGGCCTCTGGTCGCGTTTCAGTGACTCAGATTAGTAAATATATTAAAATTCATCTTCAGATTAAGTTTCTTCTGCAGAAGCACGTTATGGGTTACGAAAACACTTCGGTTTAGATTCATCACATGATTTTTAATTCATCATTGATTACATGTGTGACATTGAAACAGACTCAGACTCTCACCATGAGGTCTTGGTTCCGGCCTCCAGCAGCGGGTTTCCAAACAGTCTGATGGGTCTGTCGACCGGCTGATGGACCCAGGCGTCGTACTTCTCTCCGAGGTGTCCGACCTGCCAGGCGAGGGGTTTCCTCCAGTCCACCAGATCCTGCAGAGACAAGAGACCAATGAGAGACGCTCTCCAGCAGGTGGCGGCAGATCGTCACCAAACCGACGAGAAACGCAACCACAAAGACGGAAGGAAGTGTCGGTTTGTGTGTGTGTGCGTGGGCTGCTGCAGGTTTTTACTCAGTGAAGAGTCCAAAGAGCGTTTACGGCCTCCTCATGTGAGAGGATGGGACAGTAAAGTCTGACACTGATCCACAGGAACGCTGCAGCTCATCCCGAGTCAGAACTTTAAATCATGAAACTTTAATTTCACTGTTGCACACTGGTGACAGACAGAGAGCTGACACGATAACGAGACACACAAAGAAATCCAAAGACGAGCTCTCGTCTTCATTTCCATCTCGGGGCACAAAGAGTCGCCCAGATTCACTCAGGCATGCAGAGTTTGTGTCGTATCTGTTGTCTGAGTGATAAACCAGCCTCGTTCTGTTTTTATAGGAGGTCATGTGCATCTTTTGTGCAGTTTGCAGCACGCTCAATGTTTCACGTCTGTGTCTGATGCCGGGCAGGGTTCATCTGAAAAGTTGCATATTGCAATATGTTGGAATAAAGAAGTGAAAATCTGTCACATGGTGGGAGTGAGAGCACTTGTGACCACGGGGGACTTCCAACAAACAGCTGATGGTCGTTATTTCGGGGTTTTTAAGTTGGCTTTCATAACGAAAGTGACTTGAAACCAGCTGCAGACCAAATGTCGAGGAGAGCTTCCTGTCGAGTATCATTAACAACAATTTGATATTTCATCTGCACGCCACAAGAGCGAGATAAACCTTCTGCTTTCGGTGCCTAAACACACGAAACCAGGCATGTGTGCAAGCATGCCGATCATTCCTGAGGCTCACACAGGTGGTGGTGGTGGAGGCCTGATGTTTGATTCAAGTATTTTAAATAAGACACCGGGTGTAGCAGCATTCCTGCTCCACCGGTTTGCCTCAGTGTCAACACTGCGACGTTGCAAAATAACTGAATGAGGAGGCGGCGCATGTCCGTCATGCAGGCGAGCGCCAAGGCGAGCGCCACGGCGACGCTCTTCCGGACGCGGCTGCAGCCTCGGAAAGGAAAAGCCTCGGCCACAGTTTTGGTTATTGAAATCAAACCACACAGCGAGCTCAGTGCTGGGAGTGCCCGAGGCGAAGGACTTATCTAACAATGACGCCAAAACACTCAAAGCGGTTGTTACGGGGGATTGAATCACCGGCTTCGCTGGAACAATTGGCCGAAGCTGTAAAGATATAAACGCCGTGGAGCCTGGCAACAGAGACAAGGATTGACAGGAAGGACGTATTTAAGGTGACAGACATTGGGCAACACAACTGTCAATGTCTGACACCTGCAGTTCCTCTAACGTCCACCTGAGGCTGGCTCCAGAAGTGAGTCAGTCTCCATAAGTCCCCATGTCCAAATGTCCAACTTCACAGCAGAAATAAACATGTTTACAGCCTGGTACAAAAAACAGTTTTGGTCTCTGTAGCTAATTTCCCCGTTCATGACAACTGTACTGAGGGTGAATTTATATACAACTCATCTGTTCACATTATATTAATGATTATATATTTTATTTTATCGTATATTATATTAATGACGATCCACTTCTTTTAGATTAGCACACGGCTGCTGTCCATTCTTCATACCGTCATTGATTTGTCCTGTGCGAGGACGTTTTCTCGAGCATGAACTATAAAAAAAAATGCAAATCTCGCTCGCGCTTCGCGGACGACGGCGTGCAGTCAAAGTCACGTCTCACAGCGCTGATACAGATCAGCTCTACAGGTGACAAAACACTATTAATCATAAACTATTAACACTATTAATTTGGACCTTGAGCTGATAAAGTTATATTTCATGTTCACGCTCAAGGCACAAGTGTGTTTGGTGATTTTTATCTTTGTTATATGTTAAAGGTCCAGTGTGTAGGGTTTAGTGAACATATTTAAATTTAGATCTGTCTCAGGTCAGTTTTAACGTATGTATACTGTGGTACAGGCTAATTCTAATGTATGTTTAATGTATGTTTGCATGCATCTATAAGACGACATAATGATTCTTATTTTTACTGGAGCTTTAACAGGTAAATAAAGCAATAAAATGTCCAGTGGTTTCTTTTTGTAGTTCTATAATCTCATAAATAACAGTATACACTGTAGTTCTTTTATATATAGTATAACTGTATATAAAACTTTAAATGGTCAAAATGGCTCTTTACATCGTGCTGGTTGCTGTTTCTCACCCTCACATTTTGGTGCAAAGGGGAAGGATGTGCACATGGGCAGAGTGTGAATGTCAGGCGTTTCTCAGCGGACACGTCTCTTTGTGGTGAAGCCGTGTGAAAACTCAGAGACTCTGATGACAAACAGACAAACAGAGTCTGCAGGGTGAATAACCTGACGACCGTTCAACCTCTCTGTTTTGTTAGGCTGCTCTCATTCCAGGCCGAAGTGTGTAACCATGAACAACACACACACACACACACACACACACACACACACACACACACACACTCGTACCTTGTCCAGGTCCACAGCGCTGCACAGGTTGAACGGGGAGTCTTCGTCTTCCACCGTCTTGTCTGTCGTCTTTTCCGTTTGTCCTTCCGTCTGTTCGCCGTTCTTCCTCCTCTCTCTCAGAGTCTGCAGAGACAAAAACAACAAGACGCCATTAAACTACACACTCACGACGACACACCTGTCACATGACCGCTAGAGTGGAAAATCTGTACCAGAAAATAATGTTTAAACTGCTCTCACGGCCACAAATTTCACTCTACAGAAATAATTTGAACATCAAATTGTTGGAAAATTTGTGCTGCTCGCTCACATGAACCTGCTGAAGCTGTCAGACTTCTAGTTTTGGCTCTGTTAGCTCAGATGTGTCAGGATCACCCACCAACTGCCCCATTTACCCCCATATTAACTGAGAGCAGAGATTTGTGGAGGGAAAGCAGACGTACCAGTTTTTTACCTCGCTCTAGAGGTCACATTTTTTAACTTTAGCCACACAGATTATATATGTAGACGTTCAGCGAGACCTGAGGATGCTTAAAATCCTCTCTGTTCATTGATACGACCTACAGTTTGGTCAGAGCGGTCTCTTGTTTGAAGGTGAACTTTGAAGACTTTCTCTGTCTCAGCAGCTTCAACTGACAGACACAGCTGCTGTTTGTTGCTCTGCTCTGATTGGTCGACTGCGGTGGACACAGTTGACCAATCAGAGCAGAGCAGTTTGTTGCTCTGCTCTGATTGGAGCTGGCGGTTAACTGCATCATAAATCATTGAGAATCATACAAAGTGTAAATGTGAACTTTGCTCTGTTATATTTCACAGTTATAGCCGCATGTGATGCACGCTGCAACAAATTTACAATCTTTCAACCTTTGAACCGGCGTATCGCTCGTAACTGCTCCTGTTTCCACATGTACATGCCACCATGTCATGGTTAGCAGGCTTTAATGATTCTGCTGCACAGTTGAGGCCCAGGTACACCCAGGACAGGGCTGACACGTCGAGAAACAACCATTCACATTGACACCCACTGGCAGTTTTACAGCTGTCTGCACTTCTTTGCACTGTGGGAGGAAGTACGTGGAGAAAACCCACACAGAGACCATGCAAAGTCCACGTAGAAGAGCCCAAGTACTAACCACTGCACCACCAGCACTGCCGCTGCTGCCAACGTGCTGCCTCCATGTGTAAAAATGCAAAAAGCTTTGTTCCTAATCCAGTTTTTAATCCACTGACTCGTCAGTGAAACCGAAGTGGGCTCATTTGAATGAATCATTAGTGGTTTGTATACGCGGTCACTCTGACGAGTAAACAAAGTGGCGACTGCAGCTGCCCCGAACGCTGAAGGACATTTTTTTCCATTGATAGATTGAAGAAGAAGAAGAAGAAGAAGAAGATGAAGAAGAAGAAGAAGAAGAAGAAGAAGAAGAAGAAGAAGAAGAAGATCACGACGATGTGCAAGAAGAATAACGAGAGGGGCAAAAAGTTACAACCAAATTCACGTAAAGAAAAAAATAAACTCAACTAAAAATGTTTGAGTTTGATGTGAGTCTGCAGACTTCAGTACAATGTTTCACTCTCTGTATTATAAAATATATGAGGTAAAGGTGGATATGTTTATAAAGAATGAACTTTAAAGTCATTTAAAGAGTTGTAAGGTGAAAAACTTTAACGTCAACATCTTTGGGCTGTTGGATGTCAGCTTGGGAGATATTTTCCACCATTTTATGATATTTTCTAGAACAAACAACTCATAGAATAATCCAGAAGACTATTAATTTATAATGAATAAAATGAATAGACGCTCCAGCAGAATATTCTTCAGAGACGTTATATCTTCTACCCGCTGCTCTGTGACTAAACGTTCGATATACAAATTCAGGAGGTTACAAACTCGTTATTATCTCTGCGCGCTCATCCTTCGAGTCCAACACTAACTGTCAAGCTCTGCTCAGTCAGGTGAAATATTCATCAGCTCGCACACACACACACACACACACACACACACACACACACACACACACACACACAGAGGTCCCCTATGGTTTGTTACATGGCAATCCAACACCTACAGCGGCAACGTTACACCCGCCCATTATCACGCCGTGCAAAAACAAAAAAAGAAACAAGAGGAACAATTAACCGCTCTGCGTCTTTCCTGGAGGGATGAATTCATGTCGCAGCTCATCCGACGTCCAGAAATACGAGACCGGGAACTGTTTAATGACCCGCAGAGAAACTGCATTCATGTTTGTAGTCACTGTCTATGATTGTTACAGTGTTTTATACAGTCTATGATTGTTACTGTGTTTTATACAGTCTATGATTGTTACAGTGTTTTATACAGTCTATGATTGTTACTGTGTTTTATACAGTCTATGATTCTTTGATATTTTCCCCACGGTTTGTTTTTGGTTTTTAACCAAACCACCAATCGTTGCTGCTCTTGTTATTGGCCAATGTCAAGTTACGACACAATAAATTCTAATGAAAATGATACGATGATAGAGCACACCTCTTCCTGCAGCAGCAGCAGCAGCAGCAGCCATGGCCTATATAAGGTACTGTTTGATTCTCCACCTCATCCCACTTTATACATACAGCGCTGCACCGCCTCAGCAAAGGCGAGCGGAGCGCCATCTCTGCAGGCGTGGTGCATTCAAGGGCCGTGGCTTTTATAAGGAATGTGATTATTCCACCTGTAATCTTGGCAACAATAAATGGAAAAATGTCAAACATGGATTGCGACACAATTCAAAATATAATAGAACCCGTCTCTCTCTCTGGTGGTTAGACAGCAAACACACGCCTATATAATATCATGCATGTGCAAACATTTGAAATACTCTCACCTCTCTAGGTTCAAGTTCACTGTCAGGTAATGCAAACACACGCCTTACAACTCTTAGACTGACTTTAAAGTTCATTCTTTATGAATAAAGAAGTATATAATGAAGGCTTCAACACGTGCACCTTTTATCGTAGATAACACAGAGTAAAACGTTTCACCGAAGCCAGATATTTATGCCACAATATTATAGTTACACTGCTGTTTTTAAAAGTTGCCAACACCAAGCAACAACCTCCATGTCTGTGAAGTGAAGCCAAAGAAAACTGCAGTTCCTCTAACGTCCACCTGAGGCTGGCTCCAGAAGTGAGTCAGTCTCCATAAGTCCCCATGTCCAAATGTCCAACTTCACAGCAGAAATAAACATGTTTACAGCCTGGTACAAAAAACTGATTATGGGAAGCGTCAGGTTCCATGTTTCATACAGTTTATGATTTAAAACTGTTCAAACAGCCCGTTGGACGTCGATAATGACAGCACCAAACACATTGATAATCCCAGCCTACAGTGGAAATCAATCAGTTTCCTTCCATTTTCAGATTAGCCGGGAGGTGGAAGAAGCATCCAGAGCCTGTGGTTGACGTCACAGATACATCATCCATATTTATATACTGCGGATGTCCAACAAAGACATCAGTGTTACTGATCAGACTCCAAACAGTCACTTTCACATTTCCTCTCAAAGCCAATTTTCTTATTAAAAAAGTCTAATTTAACACCTGAAACAGTTGATGGTAGTCGATAATTTGTCAATGATACACGCCTGTAGATTTGTGTGCTTTTGAGCTTTATTTGACAGAGACAGCTTGAAGAGAGAAGCGAAATGTGTGGAGAGAGAGAGAGATGGGGAATGACATGCAGGACAGAGCCACAGGTCGGATTCGAACCCTGGGACTGAGCCTTCGTACACGGAGCGGACGCTCTACCAACTGAGCTAAACAACAGCCTTGTGTGCTTTTGTTAAGTGTGTGTGACTCGCCAAAAGACAACAGCAGAGTGTGAGAAGAAGAACATATAGTGTGATCAATTCAGGGCAGATAGGACTGTATTGTCTGTTAGTCGAGAGGTCGTCTCTGAGGTCAGGACAGGAATCCTCCCGCCCGACGTCCAACAACGTATCGAACTGCTCACTGCCGTAGCCCGCTCTCCACGAGCTTAACGCCTCGTCCGTCTGACTTTACTCAGTGCTGTCAAACGTTAACCTCCGAAGGTCATAATGAGGCTAAATATTAACTCAACTGGTCATAATATAAAAATTTTAGGATAGCAAACAGACAATAAAAGAAGCGTCACATGGTGCCGGTGAAAAAGAAAGATATATATATATGTACACACACAGCAGCGAAAATGGAGCACGCAGACTTCTTTTTGGTGTAAGGCGCCGCCGAAATGACATAAATAAAACCATAACTAACATCACTTTAATCTGGTTTTCTGCAAGCTGACACATACAAATGGATATTTTGATAATGAACTGGTTTTCCGTCAATGGTTTGGCTCGACAATGGCACGTTTTGTATCAGGAAGTCAATGTTACACATTGCAGGAAGTGCATGCATGAACCATGATAAGTGTTGTGGTGACAAAAACGAAATAAATACCAACAGAGCATGCTCAGTTTAACATAGAGACTGAAACCATTCAAACTTTAAGACTATAATTAATTAAATGTGTCTTTGACTCATTTTCTACAGTCTAATTTAATTAAATACAGTTTGTATTTTTTATTTCTGTAAAAAAAAGTATTTCTATTTTTTACTTTTTAGTTTTCTATTTTTATCTTTGCACAGGTTGCACAATAAAATATCTGTCTATATATGTATCTATATATGTATCTATGTATGTGTCTATATATGTATCTATGTATGTATCTGTATATGTATCTATGTATATGTCTATATATGTATCTCTGTATATGTCTATATATGTATCTATGTATGTATCTATATATGTATCTCTGTATATGTCTATATATGTATCTATATATGTATCTATGTATATGTCTAGTATATGTCTATATATGTATCTATGTATGTATCTATATATGTATCTCTGTATATGTCTATATATGTAACTCTGTATATGTCTATATATGTATCTCTGTATATGTCTATATATGTATCTCTGTATATGTATCTCTGTATATGTATCTCTGTATATGTCTATATATGTATCTCTGTATATGTCTATGTATGTATCTCTGTATATGTCTATATATGTATCTATGTATGTATCTATATATGTAACTATGTATGTATCTATATATGTATCTATGTATGTATCTATATATGTATCTATGTGTATGTCTATATATGTATCTATGTATGTATCTATATATGTATCTATGTATATGTCTATATACAGTATGTATCTATATATGTATCTATGTATATGTCTGTATCTTTAACTTCATTAACTCAAATAAAAAACAGCAATTCAACAATGAGAAACACTCTTTACTATTCAAGTATCATAAGTATTAGCAGTAAAATATGTTTAAAGTATTTAGTATATAAGTACCTTCTATACTGAACTGATTCATGTATGATTCATGTATTGAATAACTTTGTGTACTGTTGGGTATTAAGTAAAGTACGAAGTATCAATGTGATGGAAATACTCGAGTAAACACTGCCAGCTTTATTGGTATCCACTAACAGATAACAATAAGAATTCATTAACTTTTGTCCCAAATAAGGAAAACAAACCGTCTTACATCTTGTCTTCACTGATCAAACAAAAGTAAGAATCACGATGACACAGGCTGAACACGACAGCAAAGAGGAACAGCAGTCACCACTGAACTGTGAGTTCCTCTTTATCAATGACACCAAAGTTCACCTCATGACACTCGCAAATTACAACCCAGAAAAAGTCGTAAACAACGTCGAGTTCACTTTTATCTGGCATGAAGTCATTAACGTTCATCTTTACCACGGTTTGCACTGAGCAGATCGAAATGTTGCTACTGAGTCCAAACTAAGGTGTTGCAAACTCAGGTGAAAGCTGCCATGGCGACACACCAACAGCGTCCGAGGGCGGCCGCCCTTTAGATTCAGCATTGTTTTAATCATCGAGTGTTTAAATGTGAAGAACGAAGAATTCGCAGCTAATTTTCTGGCTGCTGTTGAGTAAACACTGAAAGCATCTCAGGAGTTTAGTCATTTATCGACGGCGTCCATGAGTTCTTGTGTACACTCAGGCAACAATGGGCGGTATGTCTGTATGTTGACATAACCATCACATCACGTCGGCTCATTGTCACGTCCAGAATGACACCTATTGACTGAGACACGTTCAAGACCGGCCATTTTACGCTGTGAAGCTTACACAACCTTCATTTTACACGCCTCAGTTCATCCTCTGTGCATTTCATTTACTGTGTAGGTAGATTATTAACTCAAGATTGATGGATATTAATTAGAAATCTCAATAAAACAATAAAAAAACAGCCAAACTATGACGGTAAAAGACTGTAAAATGATGTGAAATATGCCTGTACTTTACTGTAGACAGTAAAACACAGTTATATATCAAAACTGGGGAATACAGGGGAAGAAAACTGTTAATTATACAGCGTAATGTCTTTTACTGTCACGGTTTGGCAGTTTTCACTGTAAAATCTACGGACATCCTTTTACCGTAATATTAGGAAAAAGATATTGAATTTATTACTGTACAAATTTGGCGTTTTTTTGTTTTTATGACGTGTTTCGGAGGAGATGATTCAGACGCCTTATCGGACGAGGGCAATGGTGACAGAACGATCTTATTCCGCTGAGGAGGAGACATAAGGACAGCTCTGTCTGAGGCGGAGGACAGCTACAGAAGAACGAGACACAAACAACAAAGGAGACGGCTAGAGAGGCGACGTGGACTGGTACCATCACAACACAGAAACTGTAGTCAGCTCCCGCTGGGAGGAGGAGGAGGATGGAGGAGGAGGAGGATGGAGGAGGACGGAGGGTGGTGTTCCTTTATCATTTTGAGCTGAAGTGATGGGGTGGGTTAAACCTGAAGGGTTAAAGGGTGGAGCAGCACAGATATAACTGGGTCAGGGCTGAAGGGTGGAGAGGGTGGAGTGAGGCAAAGTTCAAGGGTCAGAGATATAAGATGATGTTTGAAAGTTTTAATCAGTTACAACAAATGTTAAACCGACTTGAACCTGCCAGCTCTTCATGACGCAGTCCAGAAGATTCACCTCGACTGAACCAGAGTGTCAGATTAACCGCAAACGTCCACCTGAGGCTGGCTCCAGAAGTGAGTCAGTCTCCATAAGTCCCCATGTCCAAATGTCCAACTTCACAGCAGAAATAAACATGTTTACAGCCTGGTACAAAAAACAGTTTTGGTCTCTGTAGCTAATTTCCCCGTTCATGACAACTGTACTGAGGGTGAATTTATTTTATGACTAATAACTGGGAGCGTTGGGACTGAACCAGTCGTCATGTTGGGACTGTTCAGTCGAGGTTTTTTGACGCCACGTCGAGGACGGCTCACCCATAATACAAACTCAGCTGTTTATTCACGACGTTTGTGTTGGAAACAAATAGTTTTGATCCAACGTGGAAGCTTCATGTTCACTTGTGGTGCCTCAAAATGTGTCAATTTTACAATAAATATCTTTATATTACAAATATCTTTATTCATATATCATTCATTTCAATCAGGCTGATTTATACTTTTTATCACTGATAATTATAGATGCTTATGAAGAGACATTCATGTCTCTCTTCAGCTGTCTGTCAAAATAAAGCTGGTTATCACTAAAACTGAGAAAACTGAACCGATTTTTCAGATTTCTTGTTTGACCCAAACGTGTCAACAAAATAAAACGTGAATTCTAAAGCTGTCTTTACCTAATATTTAATATAAAAGTGCATTTTTACTAAGATAACGCCTCATATACATATTTAAACAAACTCATTAAACTTTTATTAGGAAAAATAATAATCTTAAAGTCAGTGATTATCTGATATCAGCTGTAGTGTCTCCCCTTGTGTCAATATTTGAAATCATAAAAAACATCCCTCCAGATTGTAATATTACCTCCACCTTTATTACACTTTGCCACCCGAGCACCAAAACAAAGCAAACCTGCACGTCTGGTTAATGAAGCGAGTCGACTCCTCGCTGTCTTTAATATAAATCAATGCTAATAAATAAATAAGAGTAAAAAAGTCTGTGGCTTTAACGGCTGAACTTTGTGCTAGAAAAAAAAAGCTTTCACAACCCTCTGGGCTCCGGTTACCTGGCAGGTGAGATGGGTCAGTTTATCTCACCTGCGCTGATACGACAACACCTCAGATACTTCACGCCTACGCACTCTGACTTCAGTATTTTCAGGCCCGGGCATCAGTTTGATTCTTTTTTGCAAATCTGGTTTCATGTTCAGCACAATAAAAGTCACCGACGTTCATTTGTTTTGTGGCTTGTGACTCATAAACGTGGCGATGCGGGTGGGTGTGACAACCTGGAGAAAGACTGAAACAAAATCTGACGCCCGCCCTGAAAAATAATGCCGTTATCTTGTTGTGTAAAATCACACCGAGCGTCAAGCTTGTGTGTGTGTGTGTGTGTGTGTGTTTGTATGTGTGTGTGTGTGTTTGTGAGGGCGTCGGCTGCCGTTTCCCTGGTAGGACGCACGTGGAGCCAGCGAGGTTGAAGTTCAGGAACGCTGTGGAGAGTTCAGTAACACTGGAAAGAGGCCACGGACGCTCGTACGGTGCATCGATCGCATTCACGGATTACACTGTTGATGACCTCCTTAGAACTCAAGAATATACTACCTCAGCTGTTTCGAGGAGTACACCGAGTACACCGAGTACTTGTACCCGCTCGGTAACTCTTCCCAAAACTCCGATGGAGTTGCTTAATCGTGATAACCGTGACATCGTCAGCAGGAACGTCACATGACTGCGAGTAAAGGTTGAAGGAGAGCGATAGCAACACACACCTCCACCTCCACCAACCTTTTACCAATTATAACCACCTGGTTACACAACAGCTGAAATTTTCCACCACTCCCAACAGCTCAGCTGGATTAGCAGAGGCGAGGTCAAACCCTGTGTTATCCAACGAGGCAGAGGTGTGCCTCAGAAATGTCACAGTAAAACAAAAAAAGTTTGTAGATGAAAAACTGCCAAACCATGACAGTAAAATATTCCTGTGTACAGTAAAACACACTCATGTTTCAAAACATTTATTTTAAAGGGAATTTAAACAGAATAAAGTCATTTTATATTAGATGCTGTTAATTTAATTTAACGGTATATTTTACTGTCATAAAACCTACAGACATTTTAAAATATGGAATAAAACACCAACCTTACACGTGAAATCAACAGTACCGACATCCTTTTACTGTAATATTAGAAAAAGTTCCATGGTATTTAAAAACTTTTTGTTTTTTTACTGCCAGATTTTAGGGGAACATTTTAATGTCATTTATACAAAATAAAGTAGTATTTTATATTAGAGACGCTGTAATATTTAACAGTCTTTAAAATCAACAGTACCAATATCCTATTACCGTAATATTAGGAAAACATTATACCGTATTAAATACAGTAAAAAGTGGCGTTGTACCTTCTTAATATTGCGGTAAAAGGATGTTAGTACTGTTGATTCTAAAGTTAAGGTTGGCGTTTTAACAGTTTTGACGTATTACGGACATAAACATACTGCATGAATGGTTTTGCCATGAAATATTACGGTGTTTTACCGTACTTTAACACTTTATTCTGTATAAATTCCCTTGTGTAAATAAAAGTTTTGAAATATTTCACGGCATATTTTACTGTCATGGTTTGGCAATTTCTTATTTTTATTTTTTTACGGCGACAAAAGAAGAGCTGTGATTGGTCGGCTGGTGTTGTCAGCCGCATGTTTCCGATGCCGGTGGAGGATGTTGATAGCGGAGACGTCGTGGGGACGAAGACCTCAGCGGTCACTTCCTTTTCTGCTCTGTTGAATCCATTTCAGACGAATGCAAACACGATTACGAGACTCATTTGTAATTGGCGATGCCGCTGAGCTCCCACAGTTTGCTGGCATCGCCCTCTGAGTGTAAACAAGCCTTCAGGTAGAGACGTAGTCAAACACACACACACACACACACACACACACACACACACACACACAACGCCAACGCCTTAAATCCCACGCTGAGTTTCGACATGAGAGGAATCCTCCACACGTCCTGCTCAGGTGTGTTTGAAAAGGCGACGGGGAGAGGACACCACCTGAAGAACTGACTGGAAAAGAGAGAGAGGAGGGTGGGGGTTGACGTAGGTGTAAGTGTGTGTGTGTGTGTGTGTGTGTGTGTGTGTGTGTGCAGATAACAAGATCACTCATCTCCCTCCAACTAAAAGAACCAGTCAAACCTGAAAGACCAGGACTCAAGATTCCACCCTCTCAATCAGAGGCTGTGTGTAGCCAGCCTGGTTTGTGCAGGCTGGTGTCGCGTTTCCATACAGGCCGTTCACCGTCTGCACGCCCGGCATGTTCTGGATGCGTTGTTTTAAATGTTTTTTAAATGTTTGCACGAGGTGACATGTGCAGCTTGAGCGTGAGCTGTGAAGACGTCGATCAAGTCTGAATGTAAAGAGCTGATTAATGATTCATGAGGGAAGTCTTTGTACGCCGGGAGCAACTCAACACCGACAAAACTCTGAGGTCTGCCCCCTGTCCCCTTTTGAACAGCAGCCAGCGAGTGACAAACACAACCGTATGAACCAATGGACAGACTGCGTGTGCGTGACCTCACCCACGACAAAGCTGAAAATCTCAGCTGTGGGTGACGTCGCAGACGCTACGTGCACCTTACGTAAAAAAAATTCAACACCGACTGCAACCAAGAATTTATCACGACTCGGTGTCACAGCGATGCAAAACAGCTTCCCGCCCGCCTGTGCATGCTCGAGTCTAAACCTCCGGCAACAACTATGGCAGCAATCAGTCAACGCAATTTCAACGATTTTACTGTATGTAAAATCCAATACATACACACACACACACACACACACACACACAGGTGAAAAATGATGAACAGCAGTGACGCTTTGCTAAACATGCAAAACATCCCCGACAGTACGAATCCTTCATCTCCTCGTCGTCTGGGTGTGTCTGAGAACTCGTCGGGTTCTTTCACACCTTCTGTTTGTGTTGCTGCAACAATTCACCTTGTGTGTGTGTGTGTGTGTGTGTGTGTGTGTGTGTGTGTGTGTGTGTGTGTGTGTTGTGTTCCCCCACAGGGGCAGGCTATGAACCAACAAGTCCAATCCACAAGTACTGTATACACTCACACACACTGAGGCCCGACTGAAGCACGTTTGTTTTGTCATGTAAAGTTCCCCGAGGCGGGCGGGGCTCGTAACGGGGTCAAGGTGGAGGTGGAGGCCTGGGTGGATGGGTGGGGTCGGGTGGGGATGGTAGCTCACAACGAGACAGCTGAGCTGACAATCTTAAACTGTTTTAATCAGCTTCGCCTCTCCAACCAATCAGATCCCACCACTGAGAACGGCCAAAATAAAAGCCACACACTCAGCACTGGAGAAAATCAATTGCACTTTTTTGAAGCATATGTTCGTCTCCATCCTCCTCCTCCTCTCTCCCTCCTCAGGTGTTACCGTGGCGATGAGCGGGGCGCCACCTGAGGCCTGCACCTGAGCGCTAATTGCCGTGTCGGCAGTCTCCATGGCAGCAAAAGGTAAACAATGTGCCGGGTAATGTGTCACCACGGTGATAAAGTCGGAGAGCGAGCTGCTCTTAAGTGTTATAAAAGAAGGCAGTTCACCTGGACGGGCCTGCTGGAAAAACTGATGACACCTGGACAGAGCTGTTCTGCGCTGTGATTGGCTCATATTTATGACCTGCAGGAGAACAGTCTTTAATAAATAACCGTTAATTACTCTCTATTTTCAGCTATAGCAGCATCCGGGACGTTGCATCATTGAAACAGGTCCACACAGATGAACGTCCGCATTCCAGTGCTGACCCGAACGTCCTCCGGCATACCAAACTTATCAGCGCCCACCATCGCCACCTCGACGCGCCCGGCCGGTTGCGTTGAATCTGTTTCGACGTCTGTCTGCAGATTCAGAATAACTTCCAGTCTGCATACGCTCAGCTCCATGGTGTCTCTGTTGTTCATTCATTCACTCGTTGAAACAATACGTCCACAGTCCTCTACGGTTCATGACGACAGAGCCACATTCTCCTCGACATTAGGGGAGAAACATGGCATTCATTTACATTTCGACATATAGAAGACAGACCGGCCGAGGAGAAACAAATAAATGTGACGGAGCGCAGAGTTTCCACATCCTGCCTCGCGTTGGCTCGAGTCCTTCAAGACAAAAACGACAGAGCAAACAAAGGTGTACCCATGATCAGCACACGTTTAGTTTGAGCTGCACTGACAAAATGCTGATCGATCTTTCTGTGTGATCTGGTCCCAGTGTTTGAGGGACTACTGCTACAAATAGAGCCCCCCCCCGGAGGTAGTTCAGTCTGTAGGGACTTGGTTTGGGAACCGGAGGGTGGTCGGTTCAAGTCCAGCATGGACCAAAGTGTGAAGGGTGGACTAGTAGCTGAAGAGGTGCGAGGAAAAAATAATTTCCCTCTCGAGGGATCAATAAACTTTCTATTATATTACTTTTAAATCACTCAAATCTCATTTTTTGCTACTTAAATGTGACTTCATCAGCTGTTGGTGTGGATGCAGAGTATGTTATCGTGAAGCGCTCAGCCTCATAGGACAAAGTGTTTGAACAGACTAGAAGCAAATGGTTTCTGTAAAGCTCGGCGGACACTCGGAGGGAGCGGAGCGTTGTATAACGTTTGTTTGAGGTTTGCTCACAGTACAAACAAGATGGGAGATTCAATGGGGGAGATTGGAAAGATACGTTATCCTGGTTTACACAGGCGCTCTGCGTATACGTGATGTTTAAGGAACGATTAGTTTGAGTCTACGGATGCCTCCAGAGTTCATTACAGCGACAAGCCGTCTGAGGAGGGTCTGATCCGAGATCTGCAGGAGAAGTTTACAATCAAACAGAGGAGCTGCTTACACCGTCAACACCATGAAGCAGCTGTAATGGATGCTGATTGCCTCCTTTTTGTTCTTTTCCACGATGAAATCAGAGCCTTGAATTGACCATAAATAAATAAACAAAGGATGTCCTGATCAAGTGTTTCTGGCTCTGATCCGACTCCTTTAAATATCAGGTATCAGCCGATATCTGCGAGTCTGATCAGGCGCTGATATTTAAGCTAAACGTTGACATGTTGAGTTACTTGATCCAAATATTAAAGGTCCCGGTGCTAAACTATAAATCTGATGAGCTTCAATGATTTGATGATTGATTGATGTTGGATTTGAAGCCAATCTTCATGATACGGCGGCACGTAAAACACAGATTTTACACGACAGAGACAAATAAGACACAACTTTAATGACTTCCTGTTGCCGTCGTTGGCGAGGGAGAGTCCCTTTGTGTCGTTTCAAACAAGCTAAAGTATCCTTTGGGTCATCGCCCTGCTGTAAAGACCCATGACGGAGACCCAGAACTCTTTGGTAGTCTTCAGATTTCATAACGGCACGCACACGGTCAAGACATCGAGCGCTGCAAAGCAGCAAAGCAAACCCAGAATATCAGCGGATCTCCACTGCCGGGACGACATTTCTGAGGTTGAGCTGCACATTTAAACTTTTAGTATCTTTCATTGAGGCTGAGGACGAAGAGAGAACACGTCAACACCCCAAAACAGACCGAAAGGAATTATACAATCGCCATGCAGACGCTGTCCAATCTTTATACAGTCAGTGGTTGAACCGCCATGATTTTTCAAGCAGAAATACCAAACATACTTTGGTCCCACGGACTCAAGCGACAGGATTATCTTCAACGAAGGACTTTAAAATGTAAACGGCTGTTTCAACATTTTCCGACTAAATTACGAATCAAAACGTTTGAAGCCACGCTCACACAATGAGCGGCGCCATCATTAGAAATGTCAAATAGTCATAAACTAACAAAAGCAGAACAGTACAGATGCATCAGTGCCATCATATTGATTAAAATGCTCGATTTCCATCTTTACCCCTGACAGTCACACTTCCAGCTGCTCTGTACATATATATATTTACATATATTTAAGTCCGAACACAAACAGAAGGAGAAGGCAAAGCTTCGTATCACGGCTGTATTTGAGCCTCTTGTTCGATCTAAGCGCCTCTTTAAAGTCACATTGTGTGACTGAAAGTTGATACATCTCATTTCTATGCTGGTATTTGGCCACCTGAGTGAAAATATCATTCAGAGGGGGAAAATCATTAAAAGAACAAATGCGGGGTAGGTTTAATATTTGTTATTTGAAGGTGTGTATTTGTTCTTCGGCCATTACCTGGAGGACAATTCATGCATGGGTACATATTTTATTACCAACTGGAATGTCCCGGTGACTCAGTCAGTGGGCTGAAATCAGTCTCATGACCTCCATTGTCACATTTGACCATGAGTTTCTCACCCAGACAGAAGGAAAGCTCAGCTCGACAGCAGGGCGTGGTGACAACGCAATCGTGTCGCTTGTCGTCTGTCAGCTGAATCAAATACTTGAGGAGCTTAATAACAAAGTGGTCAACATGTTTCCACCCCGAGGCGTTGTCCATAACACAGCTCAATGGGAACGGTCGCCAGTGTGTGCCTCTTTCTCGCGCAATTTCAGTCGCACAAACGCAAAAAATATATATATATAAAAAAAGGCGCCTCAAGAGGGAATGACAAGATTTACCATGTTCGAAAAACTGACAGACGTACCAGTTTTTTACCTCGCTCTAGAGGTCACATTTTTAACTTTAGCCACACAGATTATATATGTAGACGTTCAGCGAGACCTGAGGATGCTTAAAATCCTCTCTGTTCATTGATACGACCTACAGTTTGGTCAGAGCGGTCTCTTGTTTGAAGGCTTTCTCTCTCTCAGCAGCTTCAACTGACAGACTGTTTGTTGCTCTGCTCTGATTGGTCGACTGCAGCTGGTTGCTGGGCAGAAATTCACAAGGCTGACTGTGATTGGCTGAATTAAAGTCTCTGTTAATGCTACATTTTGAGAGATACTCCGGATGAGCCTCCTCTTTGTAGAGTTTATATCGTCAACACTTCTAGTTAGTTCTCTTCCGCTGCTGCTCACTTTCGTTTTTACAAACGTTTGTGAAGAAAATTTGGGTGCTGATGTATCGTGGCATGTTTGAGCTGAGACGGTTTGACACGTGAACCGATGAGACTCAAACAGTGTGAAGTATCAGATAAAACCACAAAGTACAAAGAAGTTTGTTTGTTTAGGGTAATAGACGTTACCAAGACGACATATAACTGCAGAGAATCTTCATTTGAATATGAAGAGACTGACAGTGGAAACAGGACTTTCAGTTTCGTTCAACCAAAAGCTGCCTGGAGGCCGTGTTCACTAACTAACTGACTCTAACTGAAACAAACTGAACGTTTCCTCACCCACAAGTTTTCTGAAGAGCTCAGCACGGTGGCTCTGCTGTGAAGTTTAACATGGGGACTTATGGAGACTGACTCAAGTTCTTCCATTGAGAATTTAGGGGTGAATCTACTTTTTTTTTTTTTTGCATTAAATGTCAATTAAATATGCAAGATTTTGATGTAAAAGTACATGAAAATACTTTAAGTAAAACCAATGCAGAAGTGCTAAAACCTGCAGTTCCTCTAACGTCCACTTGAGGCTGGCTCCAGAAGTGAGTCAGTCTCCATAAGTCCCCATGTTCAAATGTCCAACTTCAAAGCAGAAATAAACATGTTTACAGCCTGGTACAAAAAACAGTTTTGGTCTCTGTAGCTAATTTCCCCGTTCATGACAACTGTACTGAGGGTGAATTTATATACAACTCACCTGTTCACATTATATTAAGGCTTAAAGTTATGCAGGATTAAGAGCGTGGACGCTTTGATTGACAGGTGGGTGCTGTTAAAGGTGGATCGATTAGCTCGCCTTTTAGGGTGACTTGAAGTGTGAACAACAGCCTGTGCAGGAATGTGTGTAGCCTGAGAAAAGCCATTGTCAAAGTACAACATGAGCAGTGTGACAATTACACACACACACACGCACACATATATATATATATATATGTGTGTGTCTGTGTGTGTGTGTGTGCCAGCGTTCCAGTCCAAATGTCCATTGTTTTATGGTCGGGACTTATCAGTGACGACAACGACGCACGATGAGATGAAACTGGCTTTTGTTACTGCAATTGTGTTTGTTCACCGAGACGCAACCAAGAGGCAAACACACACACACACACACACACACACACACACATGTAAATGTCAAGAGATTTATGCAAACTGGTTGTGTTTTCCCTCCTCAAACACACACACACACAGAAACACACAGCTCATTTGGGTGTGGATTCATCCGACAACAAATGATGTTACGTTTCTGGTTTCCCTCAAATTTGTCCTGGTTGTAATCCGCTCTATCCTCAGTGGGACAAGACAAACCAGTTTACTTCTCTGTCTCACTCACACACACACACACACACACACACACACACACACACACACAGACCTCCTGAATCATTCATTAACAACCGATGACCCCCTCCACACCTCCACACCTCCACACCTCCACACCTCCACCTTCTACCATATCACCTGTACGCCCCTCCCTGCTCGGCTCCTCACAGGACGGCCCAGCTTGGTGTTTTTTCCACTGACTCCTCACCTCTATAATCAATACAGGTGTAGGAGGAGGAGGAGGAGGAGGAGGAGGCCTCACCGTTTAACACCGATTAAGTGAGACAATTAAACACACCACAGAGCCCATATATCACACACATATATATATATATGATTATATAGCCAAAAAACTTCTAGAAAACTTCTAGGCAGATTTCTGTTTAACTTTTGGTCCCTGAAGGGGCCACAGCCTCCTCACCTGGTTGGCTGTTTCTACGCCCCTGGGCCCCAAACAGAGAAAAAAGGTGACATGATTAAAATAAAGAGTTGGTTTAATGTTTAAATATTGATGCAAGCTTCTGTTTGATGACACACAGCGACAGGTTTCTCCTTATTTGACCGCCCCGAGCCCCGCTTGAGTCAGCCTGAGCCGCTCCCACCTGTGCGTACCTGTGCCTGCTCGGTGTCCGTCTCCAGCTCCCCGATGTAGTACTGCTCCATCCACCGCCGGGCGTTCTCCGAGTGCCGGTGCGGCGGCCCCTCCATCTCCTGGCTCACATCCTTCCCAGAGCGGCGGAGAATCAGCGCCTCTCCTCCCGGGTGCATCCGCAGGAAGGCGGTCACGTCGTAGACCCGGGTCCCCTGCAGCACCCAGCAGGAGTCCTTGGTACAGTGGCAGGCCACCTCCCTCTGCGTGAAGAAGCGGGGGGACGCGGGCGGAGACATCCCGTGACAGTGAAGTGTAACGTCCAGAACCGAGAGAGAGAGAGAGAGACCTCCTCCGAGGACCGTCGACTTGGCTTCTGCACCGGGCGCCTGGCTCCGCCGCTGTCACCCGGAGGCGTCCACCGGAGAGGCGGGGTCTGTGCGCGCTTCACGGGCTCGGAAAAATGGGAATTAACCACAGCCAACTTTTTAAAAAAACTTTAAAAGTCTAAACAAAGCTCCCCTGAATAAACCACAGACACACTTTAATGATTAATCATTGTCTGACTCACATATTTACATTTATTCTCACGTTAAATCAACTTTTACGGCGCGTAGGTGTAAATTCTCCATGCTCCCTGAACGCACCACCCATCTAGACGCACCTGTTGCGCTTGAAAACACACCGTGGCCGTGAACGCAACACCGCCGACCAAAGTTTTTCCTACCTGTCTGCAGCAAATTAATAAATTTAATGACGTCAGACAATCAAAATGACACATTGAAGCGCGTGCTGGTCAACGACAGACGTCAGCTCACGAGCTGTCACGTGTCCCTCATCACTTCCTCATCGATAGGTGACATATGATGCGTTTAAGGTCCAAAAAGTGACTTTTAATTCAAGTTTCTCCACAATGAAATCTACCCACTTCAAATATGTGTGAGTGTTTATGTGAAGGCAGATTAGAATGAGTTTATTTCGGACATATTCAGGCTTTATTCATGCACACACACACACACACACACACACACACACACACACACACAGGGCGTGTGTTTGTTTACACATCAGCTGCTGCATTCACGTACTGTCGGGAATACTGTTGAAGAAAATGATGCATCACAAAAGTTTTTACCTGCATGAACCTGATGTGTCTGCCAGTGTGACACCAGGACGACAAATAAAAACATGTTTGAATGCGCAGTTAGAAAATCTAAACTTCATTTGACAAAAACCAGAGAAGTCACAGGTGACACTGAAGCCAGCACAACAGCGCCGCCCTGTGTTCTGTAGTATAATGAGCTCCAATTAAATGCAAACAAAATGTCCATGACAGTGAAATGTGCCGTGAAGTGTGACTGTGCACAGAAAAACAGAACAAAAGTGCTTCATATTAGAGATTTTACGGTAAAACACTGTAATATTTATCTCATATTAGAGATTTTACGGTAAAACACTGTAATATTTATCATACGGTGTTTTCATGTCAAAACAGTGGATATGGAACAAAATGAACCAAAAAAATCATCATGTTTACTGTCGTATTAGAAAAGGTTATACTCTATGCATGATGGTAAAGTTCTGGAGGTATCTTCGGACGCAGCCAAGATATTTTTGCACGCTATGATTCTTTGCCATACGTCTTATTGTATTACATGTTGGAGAAACAACCATCAGACCTCTTGAATCCATATACAAACAAACTCTAAAAACTCAAAAGCCAATGCATTTCCATCACTCACTGGAAAAATACAATTCACTGAGCTTTGAGAATTTTAGATTATTTTCAGATTGGTGCCTTGTTTATAATGTTAAATGGTTTGGCCTCCTCCACTCTGTGACTTTGTGTGTACTCGCTCAGTCAGCTCTGTTGGATCCTCCAGAATATCCTCTGTACAGATTGGACCGTACCACTTTGTCGCTCTGCATTTCTCTGTGAAAGCCACAGCTCAGGTGAACCCCTGATAAACTTCTACCTGACGATATAAAGAGCTGCAGCTTCATCAGTACATTTAAAACACATGAAACAGTCTCAGCTCTGCAGCCTCTGACACTGTGGGTGTATGTTGTGTAACTTTGTGTTGTGTATTATGTGTCCTGTGTGTTTTTTGCTGTGTGCTGTTTGTTATTGTGCTGTAATAAGTTTTAATTGTGTCTGCAGATGAAAAGCAGCTGTGAGCTAACTCTGGTGCAGTTCATCAAATGTAACTGTTTATGTTTGATACTGTACATAGTCCCATTAAATAAATAAATGAATTTGGACATGGAATATCAAATAAATATAAGATTTTTATGGAATGGTACGTGTAAACACTCTTATATGATCTTTAATTTGCATATGTATATATATATGTGTGTGTGTGTGTGTGTGTGTGTGTATATGTATATATATATATATATATATATGTAAATATATACATATACATATATATATGTATGTATGTATATATATATGTGTGTGTGTGTATTATGTATATATATAAACAGTTACTGTGTCCTTGTGCGTTCTTTTACGGAAGTGTCTGGCACCAGCTGCTGGATTATTACCGTTTACGTTTATTGCATTCATCACCCACGGTGTCTTTTTAAACACCAGTATGAGGAGTCACATCCTAAAGCTGCCTTGCTCGAGAGCATCTGGACAAAGGACAAAGTCAGGTCCTCACTCACTGCCCCACACAGACTCTGCATGTTATAGAAAGTATAGTAATCTTTCAGTGTTTGAGGCAGAGAGCTGTGTGAAACAGCAGGGGGCAGAAAAGGACTGAAGTATGTCCGAGGACGAACGACGTCGTGTTAAGAGTTTCCTCGCTTCATACACAGGATTCAGTTTCACAGTGAATTATAACTGTTCCATGAGTTATGAACTTTTTAATGTATGTGTATATCTCTGTATCTTCTACATTTGACAGTTTAATTTGAATTTCAGGTTGTAAAACTTCAATAAACTTTCTTAGAAAGTGTGAAGAGCTGTCGTTGCTGAAACATACTCTCACTTCTTTTTTTCTTTTTTAACTCAACAAGATGAAATACAGAATAAAGTCACTTTGTTGCAGATGATTCGACACCTGGAACTGAGATTAACTGATTTGATTTTTTATTTGATCAGAATGTTCCTGTTGCATTTGGTTTGCACACGAATATTTCATCCAACACGTCTGAATTTAGTGCTATGAAGTCTCAACTACAATACTGTCTCGAGCGGATGCATACCAAGAATTTAGGCAGTGAGACTTATGGGCATTTGTTATTTTCATCCTCTTCTCATGTGTAAACGTTTCAGTTTCAGACTCTGATGACTCAAAAGACAGTTATCATTGTCCAACTCTTTATTTCAGACTTCTCTGATGTCTTTAATAATAAAATAAGTTTTCCACGACACACGAACACCATTCACACACCTCTATATGTAATAATACGAGTACTTATACTCTAAATAAAATGAGTATATTGAGTACTTTTATTGATACTGAAGTAGTCCTCCATACTAATCTAAAACTCAGCAATCACGTGGATTATCGGTGGAGCTGAATGACGCCTGGTTGCTCAAACAAGCCACCTGTGACCACACCCACCTGTCAATCAAAGCGTCCACGCTCTTAACCCTGCATAACTTTAAGCCTTAATATAATGTGAACAGGTGAGTTGTATATAAATTCACCCTCAGTACAGTTGTCATGAACGGGGAAATTAGCTACAGAGACCAAAACTGTTTTTTGTACCAGGCTGTAAACATGTTTATTTCTGCTGTGAAGTTGGACATTTGGACATGGGGACTTATGGAGACTGACTCACTTCTGGAGCCAGCCTCAGGTGGACGTTAGAGGAACTGCAGGTTTTGTCTTCAGGTTGCTGCTTGGTTGTAAACTTCCCCGTTGCCTGGTGTTGTGTGTTGGGTTTGGATCAGCTGGACGTGTCACCGTGTCTCCTGTTTCATTTCATCACAAACGTCTTTTGTCTCTTCCCGCCGGTGATGTGTAATATCGTTGACGGTGTGTAACGCACCGATGCATCGCATTGTTCGGGGCACGTCACCTCACAGTGTGACGCCTGCTTCCCTCCTCGCCTTCACACAACCTTTCATTGTTTGTTTTTGATCTCTCCATCGCTCTCTTCTTCCTCACTCTTCACCTCTTTCATCATCTCGCTCCTCCAGCTTCCCTCAGACACTTTTTCCTCCTTCATTCCCCAAACTTAAATCAGTTTCTATAAATACACCCCGCCCGGACAAAAAGAGTCCTCAATAATAGACTGCGTGTCAGTGTATGTGTAACCTGAGGCCACAGGTGTGTGTGTGACCTCAGTGTGGTGATGTCAGAAGTAGGCGGAGTTATTTAAGTCTTTCCTGACTAATGATTGGCCTCTCACCTGACCCGGTCATGTCAGCCCGTATAAGAAGCCGCTGATTCTCCTTCTCATGGTTATTTCTTTACTACAGCGCAGCATCAACTTCTCCATGGCTACCGTGGTCCCTGTGAGTACCTGTGTTTGTTTTAAACCTGTAAAATCACTCTTGTTATATTTTATTACATTACATATTAGAGTAGAGGTAGTGGGTTTTAGCTGCGTTATGAAGTTTCTCTCATGTTTTAAAGTGACTTAAAGGACAAAATTAATCAAAAATATTTAGAACCAGAAACAGATCTTTGTTATATAGTATGTTTTTACATATATGAAATTATATAAAAGATATAAGGAGGATAAAACATGTATTAGAAGATAGAAATATATATACAATATGTTTTTAAAAAGAAAAGAGCTGGAAGGATTTGTGCAAAAAGTTCAAATATTTTTAATCACTTTTAAAAAAAGCGTTTTTAAGGTAAAAAACAGAATTATAACTTTTCCTAATATTACAGTAAAAGGATGTTAGTATTGTTGATTTTACAGGTTAACGTTAGTTCCATATCCAACATTGTTTTGCCGTATAACTGACAAGAAAATACCGTACGAATGCCATATAAATAAATATTTTGCCACAAAATATTACAGTGTTTTACCGTACAATTAATGGTCTCTAATATAAATACTTGATTCTGTATAAATTAAATTAAAATGCTGTGTAAATAGGTTTTGAAATATTACATACTAAATTTTTCACCGTAAAGTCTACAGACATTTAATTGAACCTCTGTGCTGTGTAAATAAAGGTTTACATATTTCATGGTAGATTTTTCGATATTTTACCGTCATGGTTTGGAAGTTTTACAGATGCAGAAAAACATTTTTTACAGTGCTGAACGTAACGTGTTGGGTCTAGGGGTGAAAGTCAGTGTCACAGGGCCTCGTTGATGAGGTGAGGTTCTGGTTCTGGTCCTGATAGTGTCTTTTCTGTCAGTAAATAGTAAATGGACTGAACTTTCTAGTCTTCTGGTGTTTTTTTACACCACATATCACCAACTCATCGGTTCAGGAGAAGTCCAGGTCCTGAAGACATTATTTTGTTTTTATGTAATGGTCAACTCAAGTGTGTGTCGAGGTGTGTGTGTGTGTGTGTGTGTGCATGAGAAAACAAGTGTCGGCAGGTAAATCTGCATGATCAAGTGTCGGCCCTGTAAATGAATCTGCACTGCTGAATTCTCATTGTGTGATCAATCCTGTGTGTGTGTGTGTGTGTGTGTGTGTGTGTGTGTGTGTCTTAGGTTTCTGATGGAGAGGGTGATTAAGTCTGCGAGAGGAAGACAGCGGCTCGCACGCTAATTAAAATGGTGCGATGTGTGTGTGTGTGTGTGTGTGTGTGTGTGTGTGTGTCAGAGTGTAACATTTGAAGTGTGAATGACAATGAGAGTCACGCAGCTGAGACAGCAGCAGCTCACATGGCCTCATCCTGTTCAAACTACAGTATCTGTTCTGCTCCGCCAGATTAAAACGCTCGAGGAGTCGGTGATAGCGATCCATGATTAAGTCATCATCAGTATCTATCAGTGGACTAATGATTTCCAAAGCAACAAAGTGTGTGTAGAGTAAAAACAGAGGCTGAGGTCGGAGAAAATCAACACTTTAGATTTGAGAAAAATAGTATATCTCAGTTCAAAGCTCATAGATATCAGTGTTTATGTATGTCTTTCCTTTCTCCGTCACTCCCAGTTTGCGTCCTGCTATGCCAGCGTTCAGCTGTTTGGAAGAGGCCCCAGAGGAGGCAACTATCTGTCTCTGTTCACATACCGGGGCCCTCGCTGCACCCCTCGACCCCGCCTGGCGTGCCACGCTCCCAAGATGACGATAAGACAGATCTGTCGCATGCTGAAGGTGATGAAGCAGGTCAGGAACCGAGAGGCCGCCACCGCTGCTGCTGCCGCCAGGTGAGGAACAACTCGAGTCGATACAGCGACTAATATAAAGTGTTTAAGATAGCGACCATGTAGCTCATGTACTCTGGCCATCATGAGCAGTGCTAACATGCTGAGGTACTGGACAAATTCAAATGTCAACCGGCTGGTGGTGCTAGAAGAAAAGTCATTAGCATGCATCCTCTGGGGAACATGAACGTCCATCATCTAGACATGCGACCATAGGTATTAGGCTTCATCCTCGAAGGGCTGTAAATATCCGCACCAAATTTCATTTGTTGAGATATACAAAACTGTGGACAGAGGTGCTGCTGAAAATTTAAATAATCTGTATTGCTTGGATAATATTTAGTTAGCTCAAGAAACGATAACCAGCACAGAAATGTAGCTATGTAGCATATTTACATATGTAGAAGCACATAAACCAGAAAGAAATTACCGAATCTGAGCAATTTAACAAAGTCTGGTTTGAAAGTCACGTGGAAAACGGACAGTGTTGTGACGGAGACGTGCCCGGTGGAGTTTTGGCTTAAGTCCAAAAGGGATTTTTCACAACCTGTTTCTATTTAGCCTTAGTGACAGCTTATAAACTAAAATAAAAGGAACCGGTACCATTTTTAAAATTCAGTTGAGATGTGAAAGCTTCATAAAGACAACAGTAACATTGAACAGTATTAATGTGCCGGGAACCAAACCGTGTTCGAGAAAGTCGTCCAAAAAAAGAGCGGGAAAATTTAACATGGGCGCTTATGGACGGAATGTTTGGAAGCTAGAGTGAGTCACATGACCGCTAGAGTGGAAAATCTGTACCAGAAAATAATGTTTAAACTGCTCTCACGGCCACAAATTTCACTCCACAGAAATGATTTGAACATCAAATTGTAGGAAAATTTGTGCTGCTCGCTCACATGAACCTGCTGAAGCTGTCAGACTTCTAGTTTTGGCTCTGGTAGCTCAGATGTGTCAGGATCACCCACCAACTGCCCCATTTACTCCCATATTAACTGAGAGCAGAGATTTGTGGAGGGAATGCAGACGTACCAGTTTTTTACCTCGCTCTAGAGGTCACATTTTTTAACTTTAGCCACACAGATTATATATGTAGACGTTCAGCGAGACCTGAGGATGCTTAAAATCCTCTCTGTTCATTGATACGACCTACAGTTTGATGACAGCTGTCTGTTGTTTGAGGGTTACTTCAAAGGTTTTCTCAGCAGTTTCAGTTGACGGTGGGCTCCATAGTAGTCGACCAATCAGAGCAGAGCAACAAACAACGGCTGTTTCTATTTATAGCACTTAACTGCCGCTGGTTGCTGGGTGGAAATTCAGGCTGACTGTGATTGGCTTAATTTAAGTCTCTAATATCATTAGGCACATTCAAAATAGTTTCAGTTGTTGAAGTAGCTGTTGTTTTATTAGAGGTTCAACATATGTTTCAGGGTTAATGAGTCCGAATTGCAACCATCAAGCTGATTACTATGATTAGGGAGGGTAATAACCAGACTTGTCCGGCCCAAACTGGACTGTGATCACACCAGTGGTTTTATCAGTGGAGGCCACAGGAGTCCACGGTTAATAATTAAACACTGTCCTGTCACTGCTAGAACAAACACTCAATCACACTTCCTCCTCTCATGTGTCTGGTTTCTCTTTATCTATCTGTACAGGAAGCAGGGTTCTGCAGCAGCTCCGGTTCCGGCGTCGCCCAGCACCAAGTCGGAGAAGAAATGTGTCCCGAGCTGTCTGAGGCACAAACGCAGCATCAAACGCATTGGCTGACCCGGGATGCCTGGCCGACCGCAAACAGCCCTTTAACCCTCAGCAGCAGGAATCCGTTTGCCACCCAGTTACGACTCTCGCAGTGACATGGGAGATCATCGAATCCTCCAATGGGAACGTTCATTCAGATTCTACCAATTTGGACAGCTAGCCGCGTGACTGAGGATGTTGGAGGATGATGTTCGCTTGACTTGCGGTCCGTCAGGAGACGATGTGGAGCCTCTTAGGAGAGATTTTTTTTTTACAAAAATATAAGATACCATTTTTGAGTGTTTTTTTTTTTTGTTGTGGAACTTTTATTGTCATTCTTCGTTTTTCATTTTTTGATCTATCAGCACTTTTCCCTCTGATCCTGTCGAGGAATTGAGGAGTGAAATCGAGCTGCCTCCTCCTGCCCCACAGTTTTTATTTAATGCAGCTTTTTTGCTGTGTTTTAATGTCTTTTAATCAATTTGATTAAATTAAGCGATTTGCTTACTGACGAAAGTTGGTATACTAAAAAAGCTGACATATGTGTGCAGCGTTTATAAATTTAACTATCTGTTTTTTGCATGCAGTGTTTTTGTGTATGTCTCTTAAATGTGCAATAAAAACTTAGGAAATCTGTCACAAGTGCTTGAATTAAAAAAATAAATAATAAAATTTCTCAATAAACAAACATTTCTCAATTGATTTTGACTGTCTGATGCTTCTTGAACACTTACCAACATCTATTTAGCACTGAGGATAAGTCCAAACAATGTGTGTTGTGTCTCGCCCATACTATACTAATGACAGTACTAAGTAAGTACAGTATTAATACCATGAGCTAAATCATTCGACAGAGCGTTTATTTGTCAATTTCTGCCCAGCAACCAGCTGCATTCGACCAATCAGAGCAGAGCAACAAACAGCAGCTGTGTCTGTCAGTTGAAGCTGCTGAGAGAGAGAAAGCCTTCAAAGTTCACCTTCAAACAAGAGACCGCTCTGACCAAACTGTAGGTCGTATCAATGAACAGAGAGGATTTTAAGCATCCTCAGGTCTCGCTGAATGTCTACATATATAATCTGTGTGGCTAAAGTTAAAAAATGTGACCTCTAGAGCGAGGTAAAAAACTGGTACGTCTGCTTTCCCTCCACAAATCTCTGCTCTCAGTTAATATGGGAGTAAATGGGGCAGTTGGTGGGTGATCCTGACTGATTTTCTCCATAAAATATGATCCAGTTTCAACAAAATCAGTGAAATATTCTCCATAAAATATGATCCAGTTTCAACAAAATCAGTGAAATAGTTGGTGGTGTGATGAAAGAATATGACTAACTTTTATAAACGCAGATCAAACACTGTAATGTAGATGAGGAAAGGCAGTCGGATGGAAAAGTACGAACTGAAAAGAGACCACAACATCCAGAAGTTTGTTCACAGCAGAATTATTCATCTGCTGACTAAACACTGTGGAAAATCCAGCTCACCTGTACCTGTACACACAGAACACAGAGAGCTGACCAGGTGTGTGCGCATGTGGGACATTGTGACCGGACAGTACCGACTGCTGATCGGACAAGTCCACTGATGAATGTTTCATGTGTCCTGTGCATCCAGGTACACGTGTGTTTTCCTATATATATGTGTGTGTGTGTGTGTGTGTGTGTGTGTGTGTGTGTACCTGGATGTAAGTGAGGAGTCAGGTTGTAGAACAGGAAGCCAAAGCTCTGGTTTCTAGGTTTCTATATAAGGAGGAAGCTGATACTTCAGAACAACACACAAACACACACATGTGCACACACTTAACAACAACAACACAGTTTGTAATTAGTTTTAACCCACATAGTACGACAAGTTTGACATAAAATCAACTAACAGCAGGAGGTCTGTCCGAGTACGTAACGCTTTACGGCACTAAGTCACACAGCAGCAACTATTTCAGTGATTCTGGTGAAACTGGATCATATTTTATGGAGGAAATGTTTTCTGGTTTTCCCTCTGATGTCCTCCGGCTGCTCCGCCTCAACTCTCTGTGATTTACAGAGTTTATGATGGACAGTGAAGTAAACTGCTGACAGCTGTAGCTGCTGTTAGCTCATGTTAGCTCAGTCTGTTAGCTGCTGTTAGCTCAGTTTGTTAGCTGCTGTTAGCTCAGTTTGTTAGCCAGGCTGCCTGGACTGTGAGCTCAGAGCACCGGGGGAGTGTTCGTGTTTGTACCACAGGCGTTTTGGACCACCGGGAGGAAGATCCTCATCTTCTACCCGGTGGTCCAAATCGCCTGGTTTACAGGGAATACTGACGGCTAGCGGAGACGGTGTTGTGCCAGAACAGGAGATGGACAAAGAGGCAACTGAGCTCAGCAACCTCCTCTATGGACATAATGGCAGAGGAGAAGAGAGCGAAGAGGACGTTGATGGAAGGAAGCTCAGAAAAGGAGAGCGTGAGCGAGCAAGAAGCCGGACCCGGGACAGGAGGCATCGTGCTCAGGCCTGGCGTCCTCCCAGCGCCTCCATGAATGTCTAATGCTCTCCGGGATGTTTTACTGCACTCGTCGTGTTCTTCGTGATCCGTGTAACGTATCCAAGCTCTGATTAAAAAGGAGGTCTTGCTTTCACCTCCATGTGCTCCTGAGGGAAATATCTGCCTCTTTCTCCGTGATGCTCACCAGCTTTGGGTCGAACATATATCACGGCGCCGTGGATCCATCGTTCCAGCTGGCTGTAAACTAGATCATAGCAGCTTTACCCGACTCCAGCTCAGCTTTCATACTCAAACACTCACAGTTCATCAGCTGATTGTTGTCCAGCGCTCTCGTTAAACAGGCTCGGTGTCTGTTCGAGGGTCACACATCGGTTTACGTTTTAGTTTTCAGCATGGGCTTCAGTGTGACTGAACCAGGGTAGAGGTGACCGCCTGAGGGAACAGTCAGTGGAAAGTTCTGTGTGTGTGTGTGTGTGTGAGATGCTGAAAGATGTTTAAACTAAAAATAAAATGCAAAATGTTCCCAAGATTCAGCTGCAGTCTGTTTAGAAATCTGTTTTCTTGTGATAATTTCGTTTGTTTCTCGAGTTATTTATGTCGTTATCTTGAAATATTGTAATATTGCTGTTTGTACCGACTTCGCCCTCTTTCACTTTGACTGCTAACGACATAATTAATATGAGATCAGAGCAGGAAAGATCATTCAGTGTAGCGATGTCAGAAACTGCAGTTCCTCTTGTCGTCCACTTCGGGCTGGCTCCAGAAGTGAGTGAGTCTCCATAAGTCCCCATGTCGAAATGTCCAACTTCACAGCAGAAATAAACATGTTTACAGCCTGGTACAAAAAACTGTTTTGGTCCTGGACGCTTTGATTGACAGGTGTCACTCAGCTCCGCCGATGATCGACATGTTTGCTCATATTTAGTTTCTCGAACCGTCACACGAAGGACAAACTGAGTCTGGACTCTGGAGTTCATCTAAATAAAAATCATTTATTTTTCATTAATATTATTATTATCATCATCGTCATTCTATCTAGAGAGAGTCCACCATGCCACTTTCAGAACTGGAGTAGTGCTAAGACATCTGTCTGTTTGATGGAGAGGGGGGCGGGTAACAGGAGGAGGGTGGACAGACAGACGGATGGACGGACGGACGGATGGATGGACGGGGCAGGAAGGGGGTCGGGTACAGGCTCACACTCCTGTTCATTCTCCATGCTGATGCAAACAAAGAGGGGATGGCATAAAAGAGGAGGAGGACGATGGAAGAGGAGGAGGAAGTGTCTTTAAAAGTAGTTTGTCCTTGTTGACCTACATGAGGAAGTGGGGAGGGGGGGTGGGGAGCAGCTTCAAGCTCATTGGTCAGGCTGCTGGACGGGGGGGAACCAGGACAAGCCAATTGCAGACTGATACAGAGGAGGAGGACGAACGTATACATGTCTGCATGTGTGTTTGTGTACAGGGTGTGCTTGCATTGATGTTTGTGTGTGTGTGTGTGTGTGTGTGTGTGTGTGTGTAACTGGTCAGAGTTACTTTGATCCATTGTCACTGTACACTTGTCAAAGTTACTGTCACAACCGGGTACAAAGTTGAGGTAACAAACATCCTTCTTCGTTTTCCACTTCTGCAGAGAGAAAAGAAGAAACGTGACGAGGAGTCATCACACGAGACGTCACAGACAAAGCTAACCACTGACGCTAATTAGCCCTTAACAAACACTGACATGTAAAAAATGAGAATGACTTATTTTAACATGCTAGCATTTGCTAATTAACACTAAATACAAAACAGATATGTAAATATGACAACTGACTTATATTAGCTTGTTAGCATGCTAACATTTGCTAATTAACGCTTAAACACTGACATGTAAAAAAAAGGCAATTGACTTAGGTTAGCTTGTTAGCATGCTAACATTTGCTAATTAGCACTAAATACAAAACAGATATGTAAATATGACAACTGACTTATATTAGCTTGTTAGCATGCTAACATTTGCTAATTAGCCTTAACAAACACTGACATGTAAAAAATGACAATGACTTATTTTAGCATGCTAGCATTTGCTAATTAGCACTAAACACAAAACGGATATGTAAAAAAAGGCAATGTACTCATGTTAGCTTGTTAGCATGCTAACATCTGCTAATTAACGCTTAAACACTGACATGTAAAAAAAAAAAAAGGCAATTGACTTAGGTTAGCTTGTTAGCATGCTAACATTTGCTAATTAGCACTAAATACAAAACAGACATGTAAATATGACAACTGACTTATATTAGCTTGTTAGCATGCTAACATTTGCTAATTAACGCTTAAACACTGACATGTAAAAAAAGGCAATGTACTCATGTTAGCTAGTTAGCATTCTAACATTTGCTAATTAGCGCTTAACAAACACTGACATGTAAAAAATGACAATGACTTATTTTAGCAAGCTAGCATTTGCTAAATAACACCAAATACAAAACAGACATGTAAATATGACAACTGACTTATATTAACTTGTTAGCATGCTAACATTTGCTAATTAACGCCTAAACACTGACATGTAAAAAAAAAGGCAATTGACTTAGGTTAGCTTGTTAGCATTTGCTAATTAACACTAAATACAAAACGGATACGTAAAAAAAGGCAATGTACTCATGTTAGCTAGTTAGCATGCTAACATCTGCTAATTAACGCTTAAACACTGACATGTAAAAAACAAAAAGGCAATTGACTTAGGTTAGCTTGTTAGCATGCTAACATTTGCTAATTAGCCCTTAACATTGACATGTAAAAAATGACAATTGACTGATTTTAACATGCTAACATTTGCTAATTAGCACTAAATACAAAACGGATATGTAAAAAAGGCAATGTACTCATGTTAGCTTGTTAGCATTTGCTATTTAGCACTTAATACAAAACAGACATGTAAATATGACAACTGACTTATATTAGCTTGTTAGCATGCTAGCATTTGCTAATTAGCGCCTAAACACTGACATGTAAAAAAAAAAAAAAGGCAATTGACTTAGGTTAGCATGCTAGCAGGCTAACGTTTAGGCTGAGTTTTTTCCTAAAATGTATTTCTCTAAATGTAACTGGCTGGATTAACGAGTCAGAGCGTCTCCAAACCTGCACGGAGGAGACGACTCTCGAGTGTTTTGAATTTGGACCGCAATACCGATTTTTAACTACTAGGTGTCGCTGTTACAAGCAAAGTTACATGTTGTTGCTTTAATGTTAGATTCAGTTAAATGCGAAGAGTCAAACTGTTCTAAGAGGTTCCTTGTTTGTGTTGCTTTCATGATCAGTGGGTATATTGTCGAGTACTACCTGTAATCAGTGACCAGTGAGTAATCTTTTTCAAACATACCTGTGTTTCATCGCGCTGTAGTGTTGCCACTGGAAACCATGTTGTTGTCGGAGTTTGACAGAGACTGTTCCTTTATTACCGGGTCTGCAAAGAAAAAGAGAGAGGAGCAACGTTTTACGGACAATAAAGTATCTATTTTAAAACCCAGAAAAACATTCAGACTATAAATGTAGGGAGGCCTCGATCACATCTGAATCAGCTGATACACCTCCCAGGAGGATCCTAATCAGATGCTGAACCACCTCCAGTGGCTCCTTTCCATCTCTAAGCCTGAGCCTGGACACCCGGCAGAGGAAGCTCATTTGGGCCTCTTTCTTTCTGTCTCTATCCAAAGCTCATGACCAGAGGTGAGGGTTGGAACATAGATGGACTGGAAGATCGAGAACTTTGCCATCAGACTCAGCTCCGCAACGGTCCGGTACAACGTCCACAGTACTGCAGACGTCGCACCAACCCGCTGGTCCATCATGTGCTTCATTTTCCCATCACTCATGAACAAGACCCTGAAATACTTGAACTCCTTCGCCTTAAGCAGCAATTCGCCCCCAACCGGACTCAGACTTGGAGGTGCCGACTCTCATCCTGCTAAAGGTCACAGTCCGATGAGGCCAACTGAACCACATCATCCGCAAAAAGCAAAGATGCAATCCTGAGGTTCCCAAACCAGACACCTTCCTCACCGTGGCTGCACCTTGAAATCCCGTTGATGAGCGTCACAAAGGATCGATCTGGGCATCCCTACCAGGAGGTTAACTTTACTATCTAACATCTAAATGCTACAGAACCCTCACCAGGTGTCACTGTATCCCATGTGTGTGTGGACGGTGTGTGTTGCTTACAGAAGTAGGGGTGCTCCATGGCCTCTGTGGCGGTCAGTCTCTGTTGGTGGTCGTAGCGTAGCAGCTTGTCCAGCAGGTCCAGGGCCTCAGGACTCACCAAGTGCTGGTTCTCTGTCTGCACAAACTGTTCCCAACGCTTCCTGCTCTGCCTGCAGGCACGAACAGACACAAAAAACAAACACACCACTGCTGAGGGGACATCTAGTGATGATGCCGCTACCACAAACACAGACTTTACTCTGGATTCTCTCTGTACTTTTGTTTTCGTGATTTTGTACGATTTGTCGGTAAAGCAGAATATTTGTCCTAAAATGCTTTTTGACACCGAACTGAAGGTACCCTGTTGTGGTAAAGATGATCCACATTTCTTCGGTCTTGCACTATTCTATCAAAACAACAGTTGGCCGCACGAAGAAACAACAAATTCTTAGAAAAAGAAAAGGCAGAGAGATGTTTTACGGGGAAGAAATCAAACTCGATGGCTTTCTTCAGACCAAATCAGGCATTACGGCAAATCGCTGAAGGGTTGGTCGGCGGTATCACGGCACACTTTACATTACGTTATGTTAAGTGTTTATCGTGTATGCAAAGATAGGTGTGTGGTCTCCTCGCCCCTGATTAGTCCAAGATGAGGAGACGTGGCCAGCATTATCCAGGACTATGAGTGGAGCAGCACCCACCAATCCCCAGTCTCCAATCCGAAGATACAAGAACCACCCGACAGTCGTGGTGGCTTGGTGATAGTCTGGATAGTGAGGTTTTTGGGTTTCTGTACCACCTCAGAAAATATCAGGCTCTCCAAGTACCACCATTAAAATGCGGCCGGGTTTAAACATAAAGCCGGTTCTGGTTCCTGAACCAGACACACGTTTGAGATCACACGTTAATGCTTTGTTTACGCATTGTTAATGTGTCGTCAGACTCAGATTTAGAAGCTGGTTCATGAAATAAACAAAGCCAGAACACAACAGTATCAGAGTTTAGTCCATGAATCCACCTGGATAGTCTCAGTCTGATTGGTCTGATTGGTCTTTTCGTCGACCACCGCAGCGTGACGTCTGGTTGCGTTTCTCCAAAAGTTGATTGGGCTCAACTTCTGCCCCCCCACCATCATCATCCACCTGTGACGCAGCCAAAACACCAGATTTGGTCTGAATCGAATGACTAAGAGCGACTGAATGGCTCGTTCTGGTGCCAAAGACAAAGTTTCCTTTGAGATTTCCCCACGGCACAACATAAAAGAAAAAGAAGCAGAGAGGAGTGGTGACGTGGTTCCAACCCCAGAACATTTGATAATGGCAGGCAGGACAACAGGCTTCTTTGTGTGCTGGAAAGTCAAAAATCGATGGTCCTTATCAGGACTGCCTGGATCACGAGGAGGGCCTCAAGAGGGAGCGCCAAACCGAGTTGGTGTTACCTTATTTTAAAAGACAATTTATTATTTTTTGTTTTATACAGGGACTACTACAGACTACTACAGGGGGTTGAGTGTGAGTCAGAATATTCATTCATATTCATGCTACGTCACTAACCCTAACCCTCAGGATATCTTTAGCCTCTATTCTGACTCCACTCCTGCGAGCTATGTTCGGCTCCAGAGCAGCCACAACAAAGTGTGACGGGAATCCCTGGAGGCAAAGACAAAGAGTGGACTTACTGTCCCAGCAGGTCTTTGAAGCGAGGGTCCAGTTCAATGTGGTATTTACGCAAGTAGCCGAACAGCTCGTCTGTCCCCAGGACCTTGGCAATTCGAACCAACTGGAAAACAACAACAACAACAAGCGGGGTTCAAACTCTGTGTACCACAAGTCTTTGAGGAGGTTGTTGGCCTCCATGTTGAGTCTATGTGCTGAGTTTTACTTGTCCTCCCTCTCAGAGCTCGACAGTGCCTCTACCTGTTGACACTGTTGACACTCGAGAGCAGATTGTATCCGATAAAAGGTCCAGGATACAAATACAGGTTGTCTCCATTACATGTTTGGGACTTCCTGCATCTAACTGAGACACGAGACAGCCAACCAGACTTTCCAGCACCGGTCAAACGTTTGGACACACCATCTGATTCGACGGTTCTTCTTTGTTTTCCACACAGATGAAAACACCGAAGACATCAAGACTGTGAAAGAATGAGGTCGTCACCTGGAATGATTTTTAATGATCAGTCGTGCCTTCTTAAAGTGTTTGAAAGCATCAAACACTTTAAGAAGGTGAATGGATGGTATCTGCATGTGTGGTTCCCGACTCGAAGCATACAGGAGGAGGTGTGATGGTGTGAGCCACCGAGCACTCAGCAAATAAGGAAACTCCTCCAAACCATTCCAAGTGACGACCTCATGAATAGTGTAGCAAAGGGGTGGAAAGTTTACGGTAAATTTCCAGAAACTTTCCATGGGAAGTTAAGCTTGGGGGTTTCACAAATTGGAAACTTTCCATGGGAATTATGGAAAATTATGTGAATTAAGTGTAAATTGTGGGTCATTTAAACAAACTGTATTATATCCAAACATGCCAAATAAAACAATTTAAAAACATTTCAACACATTTATTTGACAGTCTCTGTGTGCTCTGGGCTCTAAAGTGTGGTCCAGGTACAGAAATCACCTGTGCAGGTAGGGGGCGTGGCCTCAGTAGCCCTGCAGTAAGCAGTGTGATATGTGCATGTGACTGAGGAAGAGCAGATATTCAAGTGGATCTGCAGGAAATCTGGTTGTTTTAGTCAAGATGATGCTAAAATATATTTTCCCACAGCTATATTTAAATTCACTGTTAAAGGGCCGACCTTTAATTTAGTAAATTCCTGGTTTATTCCTGTTAATTCCCACGGAAAGTTTCCAACTTGGAAAATTCCTGTAATTTTGCATCCTTGCTCATGAAGCTGATTAAGAGAAAGCCAATCAAAGAAAAAAGTGGCTACCTGAACCTGAAACCACTGAAGGAGGAGTGTCCAAACTTTTGACTGGTGTTGTACGTGTGTGTGTGTGTGTGTGTGTGTGTGTGTGTGTGTGTGTGTGTGTACCTGGTCGTAGTTGTCTTGTCCATGGAAGAAGGGCTCTTTCTGAAAAATCATACTGGCCAGCATGCAGCCCAAGCTCCACATGTCTAGACTGTAATCGTACATCTGAAACACAAAGTCATCAAACAGCGCTGCCGATGATGAAAACACAGACGTCAGAATTACCCACGAGTGACGTTTTTAAAACGTGTGTGTTCAAACGTGGGCTGGTTCAAGCTGTGTGTGTGTGTGTGTGTGTGTGTGTGTGTGTGTGTGTGTTACCTGGTAGTCCACCAGGAGTTCGGGGCCTTTAAAGTATCGTGACGCCACTCTGACGTTGTACTCCTGGGATGGATGGTAGAACTCCGCCAGGCCCCAGTCTATAAGGCGTAGCTATGGAAACACACACACACACACACACACACACACACACACACACACACACACACAATAAAGACAAAGTGTGACTCAACACGACGAGGTGTGACCTGTCAGCACACACACACACAGTGTCACGCAGGAGTGTGTCGGGTTAATTCACATCTGTGTCAGCATGCTGCTCCCTACTGGCCAAGGATGGAAGTGTGTGTTTGTTAGTTAATGCTCCTCTACAGATCGGTATGGAAGCTCTGAAGGCAAATCAAAATAATTTAAAAATATATATAAAAACTTAAATTACAGAAAGTAAGAAACACTACAATAAAAGTGGAAATTAAGATAAATACAGTGAAGAAAGTGTTTTATTTTCTTATTTCTGATTCTTTTATTTAATTTTTGTGTTTTATTTCTGCACTACAATTCCCAGAAATCTCAGCAGGCTGTAACCTTAGCCACCAAATGTGTGTATGGAAGACCTGAAAGGCCAATAAAAAAAAAATAAAAAAAAATGAATAGATAAAAAATATAGAGGAAAAAATGCCCCTGAGGAGAAAAAAAAGGTTGATAAAAGAGATTAATGTAATTTAATAAAGTTTTTTTGCACTCCAATTCCCAGAAATCTCAGCTCCAAGCTCCAGCCAGAGGATACATACAGATGATGTATGGAAGCCCCGGAAGGCCAGTGAGCATCTTTCTTTCTTTTTTTTAATTTATTCCGTCTGATAAAAACAGGTCACATGTTTGTCAGCATCTTTTGTTTATGCAGATGAAAAACAAATATATAAAAATGAAAACAGAGGACGACATACGGAAGCCCTGAAAAGCCATCTATACATTTTTATATAGATTTATTTTTCATCTGTGAAGACAGGTCGCATTTTTTAAAATCACAATTATTTTATTTTGTTTGTTATGTGGAAGTTTAAACGACAACTGCTTCTTAAATGAGGGAGAGAAAATATAAAAAAAAGATTCATGCAAAGGAAGAAGAGACTAAATAAATGGTGCGACAGAGAGTTGGGCTAAAATAGCAGGTGAGAGAAAATATTCAGAGTGTGTGCGTGTGTGTGTGTGTGTGTGTGTGTGTGAAGAAAAAATAAAATAAAGATTTATATCAGGAACCACCTACCTTTCTCAACTGGTGGTCGATCATCACATTGTGGGGTTTAACGTCACGGTGCATGATTCCCATACTGTGACAGTAGTCCAGAGCCTGCAACACACACACACACACACACACACACACAGATATAAAAATGTGTATGTGTGTTGTTTAAATTCCCATGAGTCTCACCAAGAACAGAAACTAAGTGGGAAATGTTTTTATATTCATTAAATGTTTTCACCTTCAGTAGTTCATACATGTAGAAACGGATATCGTAATCTGTCAACTTCTGGTACAACTCCTGCAGAGAAACAGAAAATTACAATCAGGATCTGAAGCTCGAAATTTAAACCAACTATGTAACTTTGGGCTCCGGGTCGGGAGAAGTACGTAACGCTTTACGGCACTAAGTCACACAGCAGCAACTATTTCACTGATTCTGGTGAAACTGGATCATATTTTATGGAGGAAATGTTTTCTGGTTTTCCCTCTGATGTCCTCCGGCTGCTCCGCCTCAACTTTCTGTGATTTACAGAGTTTATGATGGACAGTGAAGTAAACTGCTGACAGCTGTAGCTGCTGTTAGCTCATGTTAGCTCAGTCTGTTAGCTGCTGTTAGCTCATGTTAGCTCAGTCTGTTAGCTGCTGTTAGCTCAGTTTGTTAGCTGCTGTTAGCTAATGTTAGCTAAGTCTGTTAGCTGCTGTTAGCTCATGTTAGCTCAGTCTGTTAGCTGCTGTTAGCTCAGTCTGTTAACTGCTGTTAGCTCATGTTAGCTCAGTCTAGCTGAGTTTGTTAACTGCTGTTAGCTCATGTTAGCTCAGTCTGTTAGCTGCTGTTAGCTCAGCTTGTTAGCTGCTGTTAGCTCATGTTAGCTCAGTCTGTTAGCTGCTGTTAGCTCAGTCTGTTAGTTGCTGTTAGCTCATGTTAGCTGGGGGCATGGGTGAACACCGACAGGCTGGTGTCGTGCTAGAACCAGAGCTGGGCGAGCATTAGCAATGTAACCAGACTCAGCAGCCTCTATGGACATGATGGCAGAGGAGAAGAGAGTGAAGAGGACGCTGACGGAGGAAGCTAAGAAGAGAAAAGGAGAGAGTGAGCGAGCAAGAAGCCGCCGGACAAGAGTAAATGTGGGACTGACTTTTAGTGGTTGGTGAGAGCTTGGTGAAATAAAAGGCTGAAAGACAGACGCCGAGCTGGGCTGACTGCTGCTGGACTAGGCAGTGATATCAGCTGCTGCTTGGCTGTAATGTAATCAGATAGAAATACTCGAGTACAGCTGTCCATACTTACCACAGTGGGATTACACTCTTACCTTGAAGTCTGTGTTATTGATGCATTCAAAGACGAGCGCTGGAGTTCTGGACTGTACGGAGACAAAGAGGGACATGGAGGTGTTAAAACAAACAACAACAACAACAACAACAACAACAACAACAGGCGGAGCTCATTCCTGATCAGTCACCAGATTTTAACCTTTAACATGCTGGAAGTGAACTGGACCCAAACCGGACAGACGAGTTGCTCCAATAAAAACTTCTAACAGGGAAAACCTGATCCCAAACAAAAAGACGCCTCCATGACCTGAATATAATCTTCCCCCCTGGTTGGTTTCCAGCTCAGAAAAGAAGTCTTCAGTCTGATTATTGACACGTATGCAACAATTACAAGATGAGCAACAGTCAGACTGGCGACAGCAGCCGGTTTCACCCCCGTGACAATCACATCCAGTCGATAATCGACAATCAGCACCTCCCAGAAGTGATCATAACACCTGCAATCACACCTGAAATCCTTGATTTCCTTGAACCCACCGTTACACCGTTTACAGCTTACTTGTGCTTTAAATATCCGTATGTGACACAGATGTAAGGTCGCTGTTTGGTGAGAGAAATATGTTTTAATGCAACAACAGACTCTGAATATTACAATAATTCATCCATACTGTAATTAGGGATGCACAGATATTTATCATTGCTCTCATTGAGGGTTTAATTCAGTTTTTCTGTCGATGTTTTCTGCTCTGCTTTGTTGATTTGTTGTCCTTAAACGTGGCTCCAGAATATCGGTGCATCTCTAATTGTAATTCTCTTTAAGGAGTCGTTAAAGTACACTTAGTGTTCGCATAGGAAGCCTACCACTGGGTCTTTGACCGTGTCCACCAGTCGGATGATGTTGGTCCCTCCTCGCAGGTTCTCCAGGATCTTGATCTCTCGCTTGATCTTCTTCTTCTTCACCGGCTGATTCCACAGAAAGAAACCAAGCAAAGGGAAACAAAGACGAGAGAGTCAGAGGAGAGATCTCAGCGTGGAAAGACAAGTGCTATTTCTGAGTCTCGATCTTCAACCTGCAGGTTGAGGTTTAGATTTAAATTACTTGACACCGGCAACGGCATCACAGGCGACCTCATCTTACTTTGAATTAAAGGGTTGTAATCTGCAAACAGCTGAACAGGCTGTTTAACTGATAAATTAATAATTTTAGATCAACTTCTAAAAACTTCAATTTCTATCAAATATTTTAAAAGAAGCGTTTTCATCCGAGCTTTTAGGTTTTCTGCGTCACAGCACCTGGGTCGGCATCGAGGGCACCGCAGTTAGCTGGTTTTATTCCTACCTTTTAGAAAGAACCTACGTGTCCACGCGTCCTCTAAAGCGGTGGCTGCCTGTGGTGTACCACAGGGCTCGATTTTAGGTCCCATTTTATTTTTTATGCTCGGTCTCAGTCAGATTATTCAGCGTCGTAACGAATCGCTCAACTTCTACGCAGACGACACACAAATATACCTCCAACTGGAAACTGTTTGACTGTTTGAACCACATCAAAACTTCTCACAACTCGACGGTTCAAAAAGTCACAAACCCTCTGCCAGAAACCCGATTCTTCGATTCAGACCTCAGCTTCCAACCATGCATCAATAAACGTATCCAGTTGTGCTTTTTCCCCAGTTAAGAATCATCTCCAGAATCAAATCCATGCTCCCACAGTCCGACCTCTCACGCCGCCGATTAGTCTACGGCTGCCACGATTAGTCGATTAGTCACGATTATGTCGACGAACAAAATCGTCGACTACTATCGATTTTTCCACAACTTCCGCGCAGTCTGCCCGGGGGATTCAACTCGGCGGGTCAGGGACGGCCGCACGGTGCGGTAGGATCCCCTCGTGGGGCCTCTCCCCGGCACTGGCTGACCTCCGCGGAGACTCTGGGGCGAAGGTGGCTCACGGCTCCGTCCGCGAGGTTTAAAGCGCCCGCCCAGCCATCCCCTTCCGGGACAGTGAATTTACGTACGATCCGATTAGTCGACTAATCGAAAAAATAATCGGTGATTAGTCGACTATCTAAATAATCGTTTGTGGCAGCCCTAGATTAGTCCAGAACGTAGCAGCTCGGCTTCCAACAGATTTTAATGTTCCTTTATCCTCTGGTCAAGAAAAGTAAGAAATCACAATCCAGAGAATTCAGGAATGATTTTGACATTTTGTCTGGAAAATTACAGCATCTAAAATATTCCACATCGCTGACACATTGTCAACTTTTAAAGCCAACTGTCACACAGAAAACATCATCAAAACGTCATGTCAGATTATTATTATTGACCATTATTGCTTTTATTTACATACTTTCCAAAAGAACATTTAAGGTGTAATCGATTCTCAAAATGAGTTCAACGATCAGCAATCATCTTTTGATTAATCTGATCTAATTAACACACATCAATGCTAAATGTTTTAGCACCAACCCAAACACGTTTCTAACCAAGCGACAACCTCCGTCATTGGGAAGTGAAGCCAACGCCGAAAACTGCAGTTCCTCAAACGTCCACTGGAGGCTGGCTCCAGAAGTGAGTCAGTCCCCATGTTCAAATAATAAAAGTTATGCAGGATTAAGAGCGTGGACGCTTTGATTGACAGGCGGTTGTTTGAGCAACCAGGCGTCATTCAGCCAAACAAGTAACAATTACCGTAATTATCTTTAATCCGCCAATCGGTTTCCTGAATTCACTGATCAGAAAATGGTGAAAAAGACAAATAACGTCCAGAACATCCAGCTCAGGGTCACCTCACTTCAACCAGCCTGGAGGAGGTTGCTCACCTTCAGGATCTTGACCACCACCTTCTCATTGTTGGTGATGTTGATAGCCTCGAACACTTCGCTGTACTTCCCCCTGCCCAACTTACGAACCAGCTGGTAGTCCTCCTGGTTGCTATAGGCGACAGACGGAGAAACAGAGAAAAAACATTTTTTCCCACCATCAGCTGCTGATCTCCAGGCAGATGTTCAGACGGGTGGGGACGAGAGAGATGGAGGTACGGGTGGGGGAGATGGAGGTACGGGTGGGAGAGATGGAGGTACGGGTGGGAGATGGAGGTACGGGTGGGAGAGATGGAGGTACGGGTGGGGGAAAGTGTTAGACGGGTGCCAAACAGAAGGGAAGTGGGAGACTGAGAGACTGTACGAGCATCCTGTCATCACACCCTCACAGCTACTGGATAATAATAGACACCCATCTGCCACCAACACACACACACACACACACACACACACACACACACACACCAGTATGTGCTGTGGTCAGACACACACACATGCAGTTACAGCAGCACAAATGTCCTCACTTCCAGTTGGGTACGTGGGCCTCGTAGTCCCAGTACTCCCGGCTCTTCAGCGTGTTGACGTCTGCGTACACACGGGACTTGCTACCGGCCACCGGACCCGGCATGGCGAGACCCGAGGCCCGGGCGCTGCGGGGCGGGTGTCACGGAAGATGTGTTTGTGGGGCTGGATAACAGAGGTGTTGAAGGTGTGTGTGTGTGTGTGTGTGTGTGTGTGTGTGTGTGTGTGAAATAAAAAAAAAAAAGCTGGAGCCAGACTTGGTGGTGACAGAGAACCGGAGATGTCCGCCGGGGGTTCGCCGCAGTCTGTGCCCGCCGAGCAGCGCTCCTTGGTCGGATTGTCAAAAGCAGCAGAGCCGGTGTCGGATGGGTTACGCACAGGGGCGGGGAGGCATCGGGGTGTTGAGGTAGAGAGGAGACGGACCACAGAGGAGGTCAGAGCTCCGGAGGTACCCCCTCTCTCTGCGGGCCCGCAATCCGAACAGCGGAGCGCACGGGTGGGCTTCCTGCGCTGAGCTGAGGGTCGGTCTGGGGGGAGGGTGGAGGTGGTGACGGGGGTGGTGGTGGTCCAGTGTTCGGCTATCAATCAACTGTTGATGTGATCGGTAAGCGAGGACGGAGGATGGAGGAGGGGGGTGGAGCAGCAGCAGCAGCAGCAGCAGCAGCAGAGATCGATGTTGTTAGCAACGGTCAACCAGCGATGCAACCTCAGCGCGGAGATGTCGCACCGACGGGGAGCGCTCGGCGCCGTGCACCACCACCACCACCACCACCGGCGGCGGAGCTCGCTTCATGTGCGACCGGCTGTGCGGGGAGGGGAGGGGGGCAAGCAGCAGCGCCTCAGTCGGCCCCCGGTACCGAACGCAACGCCGCCGACAACGACGACGGAGAGGGACTGGGGGGAGGGCTGGGGGAGGGAGAGCCGGGGGTTCGGGGGCGTGTGGCCGAGGGGGGGGAGTTCTTCTTCGGCGAGAGCCACGGACCTCCCCGGTCGAGAGCGCAGGGAAGCGGACTGCGAGTGAAGAGGAGCGAGAGAGCCGCCCGGATGTGAAAGCAAGCGGGCTGCCGGGGTGAAGACGAGGAATGTCGGGAGGGAGCAGCCGGGACACAGCGCCACCGAGTGACGGGGATGTGACAGAGCGGATCCGCTTTGTTGTTTACATATATTTATATATATATGATAATTATAATAAACTATAAACTGTGTAAATAAATGTAGAGTGTGTCTGACAGACATTATTATTGACACTGCAGCAGCACAGAGACTTCAATAAAGTCAGTCAAAGGCAGCTTGAGGTTGCCAAGCAACCAGGGTCAGCTGCAGGTCAGAGCCATTAACTGCAGCTGTGCTCTGTCTGTGTGTGAGTGACTGCTGAGAGACACAGAAAATCTCTAAATGAAGCCCCTCCAACTGTGGACGCTAATGCCAAACGGTAGGTGGTATCAAAAAGCCCAATGACCGTGAGCATCCTCATCTTGTCGACCATGTGAATGCTGAATTTCAGTGTGTGAAGTTAAAAAATGTGACCTGGGGAGAGAGAGAAAGAACAGGTGCCCCGTGCTCCTTTGGAAATTTCTCCTCTCCAGTTTACATGGGAGTAGATGGGGCTGTCGGTGGGTGATCCTGGAGCATCAGTGCGTCTCCCGCCAAAACTATAAGTCTGACAGCTTCAGCAGTGATATCGCTGCGGAGCCCACGAATTTTCCTACGTTTCTATGTAGAAATTATTTTCTGTAGAGTGACATTTGTGGCCACGAGAGCCATTTGCAAATGTATTTTTTGACAAATGTTTCTCTCCCTCTCCACTCTAGCTCTGGAACATTCTACCAATACACACCCATTGTAAACGTTGCCGTGGTTTTTGGTGATTTTTGGCAAAACCGTTTGGTGAAGCTCTGAGAAAAGTCACAGCACAACATCCCCGGCCGAGCCGCCATAAGAGCACTATGCTGCTGTTTAGGCTGCTACAGCTTTTAGTGTTAAGTCGACTGACTCGTCAATAAACTCTTTCCACGTGCTCTCACGCCACAAGTCCGTCAGCTATCAAATAGTTTTTGACTGACTGTCTCATTGTGAGATGCCGTTTGTCAAGTTTGGTGAGAACACGTCTGACAAAATTCATTCCAAGTGCCCGTGTAGACTTTTAAGAACTTAGGCTTCATTAAATATGTGAGAAAATGATTGCAGAGCAGTTTAAATATTTGATGAGAGTTCAGTTTGATAACTGCTGATTGTCAGTCGACTGTTCACACCCACAGCTCTGCTCCTGCTCCTGGAATGACTCAGCTCTTGATAAGCCCTCCCTCTTCTTCCTGCTCTCAAACACAGCCAGCTCCTCTCTGCTCATGTTTCCTTGTTCCCTCCCCCTCAGATCTACAGTTTGAAGATGGGTGGAACCAACATGTGCTGACGTGTCAGCTGACAGGCCGCATGTTGTTGAGATCAGAGCTCAAACTAGTTTCATTTCCGAGGAAGTCAAACTCAGACAGTCGTCGACGCGGAGAGGAGAAATGGCGCAGCAAGGAAATAAACTGGACCGGGAAACCTTCTCTTGTCCGATCTGTCTGGATCTACTGAAGGATCCGGTGACTATTCCCTGTGGACACAGCTACTGCATGAACTGTATTCAAAACTTCTGGGATGGAGAGGATGAGAAGAGAATCCACAGCTGCCCTCAGTGTAGGCAGACCTTCACACCGAGGCCTGTCCTGAAGAAAAACACCATGTTAGCAACTTTAGTGGAGGAACTGAAGAAGACTGGACTCCAAGCTGCTCCTGATGATCACTGCTATGCTGGACCTGAAGATGTGGCCTGTGATGTCTGCACTGGGAGAAAACTGAAAGCTCTGAAGTCCTGTCTGGTCTGTCTGGCCTCTTACTGTGAGAAACACCTCCAGCCTCATCATGATGCAGCTCCATTAAAGAAACACAAGCTGGTGGAGCCCTCCAAGAAGCTCCAGGAGAACATCTGCTCTCGTCATGATGAGGTGATGAAGATGTTCTGCCGTACTGATCAGCGGTGTATCTGTTATCTCTGCTCTGTGGATGAACATAAAGGCCACGACACAGTCTCAGCTGCAGCAGAAAGGACTGAGAGGCAGAGAGAGCTCGAGGTGAGTCGACTAAACATCCAGCAGAGAATCCAGGACAGAGAGAAAGATGTGAAGGAGCTCCAACAGGAGGTGGAGGCTATCAATGGCTCTGCTGATAAAGCAGTGGAGGACAGTGAGAAGATCTTCACTGAGCTGATCCGTCTCATGGAGAAAAGAAGGTCTGATGTGAAGCAGCAGGTCAGATCCCAGCAGGAAACTGAAGTGAGTCGAGTCAAAGATCTTCAGGAGAAGCTGGAGCAGGAGATCACTGAGCTGAAGAGGAAAGACGCTGAGCTGGAGAAGCTCTCACACACAGAGGACCACAACCAGTTTCTACACAACTACCCCTCACTGTCACGACTCAGCCAATCTACAGACTCATCCAGCATCGATATCCGTCCTCTGAGGGACTTTGAGGATGTGACAGCTGCTGTGTCAGAGCTCAGAGATAAACTACAGGACGTTCTGAGGGACCAACGGACAAACATCTCACTGACAGACACTGAAGTCCATGTTTCACTGTCAGGACCAGAACCAGAGCCCAAGACCAGAGCTGAGTTCTTAAAATATTCACGTGAACTCACACTGGATCCAAACACAGCAAACACATGGCTGTTATTATCTGAGGGGAACAGAAAAGTGACATTTATGAGAGAACCTCAGTCTTATTCTAGTCACCCAGACAGATTCATTGACTTGGCTCAGGTCCTGAGTAGAGAGAGACTGACTGGACGTTGTTACTGGGAGGTGGAGTGGAGAGGAGGAGGAGTTGATGTAGCAGTCACATACAAGAATATCAGCAGAGCAAGGAGCTCAGATGAATGTTTCTTTGGATACAATGACAAATCTTGGATGTTACATTGTGACACAAACAGTTATAACTTTTATTACAACAGTGTCCACACTCCCATCTCAGGTCCTCGGTCCTCCAGAGTTGGAGTGTACCTGGATCACAGTGCAGGTATTCTGTCCTTCTACAGCGTCTCTGAAACCATGACTCTCCTCCACAGAGTCCAGACCACGTTCACTCAGCCTCTCTATGCTGGACTTTGTAATGATTATTATAAATCCTCTGCTGAGTTGTGTGAAGTGAAATAGACAGAAGTCATTGAAGGGTTAAATTCTGTGTTTCATGTCTTCAGCTTGTTTTGTTTCCATCATTGTTGCTGACAGCTGATTGTTGTGGCATTTCTTCACCTGTCAATCAAACACTGTGGGCGGTACTTTGCCCTCTTCTCATTGGTCGTTGTGTAAATGTTTGAGTTTCTTTAGGTGGCGCTCCTTCCTGTGTCTGTTTAGCCATGGAGGCTATCACTGCTCATGATGACTTTAGTTTGTATGATCAGAATCAATAAGGAGATGATTCATTCTTTTCTTGTACATATGTGAGATTCAATGAAGAAACAACATTTAGTTTGTGTCTCAGTCAATAAAGAGGATTTATTACACAGACTGAAACAAAGTGGAAACACAGTCTGATTCATTTGGTGTGAACAAGTTGAGATCTGAGAGGCCATGGTGCGTTCACTGACCTGGTTTATTGTTCCAGCAGGAGGAATGTTTAACTGATTGCATTGATTTAACATATTGCGTGAATTATCATGAATTATATCGTCATCTCAAGAAAACGATCTCAGGTAAATAACGTTTGTTAATTCAAAATAATGAAATAAATAAGTGGAGGACTGAAGAAAACAAATTATTATTAACATGAGAAAACAGGAAATAAAATGTATGAATGCACAACAACTTAGGGCAAAAACTAAGTGATTAATGAACACAACATTATCACCGCGAGAGGTAATCAACTGCAGTAACTAAATTACAATGGTGGAAAGTAGATTTACTCAAGTGCTTTAATTAAAAACACTTTTAAGCTGCCGTATTTTTCAGAGTATAAGCCGCTACTTTTTTCCACATGCCTTGAACCCTGTGGCCTACGGTGCGGCTAATTCATAGATTTTTACTGGCCAGCGGCCAACTGGGGGCACTCTCTAACAGTAAATGCAAAAGTGAGACAGGCGTGTGGGGAAAGATTACGCACCGAAGAAGACGACACAAGTTTTGATTTTGTCATTTTGCGCAGCAGCGTTTAAGTTAAAGGCAGTCGATCTGGTCGTCAAAGAAGGAAACAGAGCTACTGCGCGTAATCTTGGCATCCCGTGTTGATGCCGTACTGCCGATTTTCAGGCACAGTTTTAAAAAAAAAGCATGTCTTAATTTAAAACAAACAAAAAAAAATCTTCCATGTACCGTCTTTCTGTGTAAATACCGGAAAAAAATCTTCCATGTACCGTCTTTCTGTGTAAATACCGGCCTATATAAGTACACAATGTATTTTCTTTTAAAATTTAGCTGGTGCGGCTTATATTCAGGTGCGCTCAATAGTCCGAAAAATGGTACTTGTATTTTACAGTATCTCCAAATCAGCTCTTGCCAGAGCCAGTTAAACTGCCAAAAAAAACTGCAGTGCCTCTAACGTCCACTTGAGGCTGGCTCCAGAAGTGAGTCAGTCTCCATAAGTCCCCATGTCCAAATGTCAAATAAACATGTTTACAGCCTGGTACAAAAAACAGTTTTGGTCTCTAGCTAATTTCCCCGTTCATGACAACTGTACTGAGGGTGAATTTATATACAACTCACCTGTTCACATTATATTAAGGCTTAAAGTTATGCAGGATTAAGAGCGTGGACGCTTTGATTGACAGGTGGGTGTGGTTACAGAGCAACCAGGCGTCATTCAACCTACCTCAGCTCCACTTCTTCTGCCAGATCCACCACATTGAGCTTCAGGGATACTACGTCCATGTTTCATACAGTATATTTTAAAATAATCGCTCGACTCGTGTGAGTTTATAAATGATTTTTTTTTTTTTATTATTCGTTAGTGCTGTGTGTAATCGAATGCTACATACATACAGATACTCTTAGCATGAATGTACATGTACTGTACGTCGCCACAAAGTTTTTTATCTTTTTTTTTCTCTTTTGTTCAACATCATTCACATAAACTACAGTACAATTTGAAAAAGCTATAAGAGGGGAACAGTGCTGCAAGGAGGGTGGGGGAGGATAACGGGGGAGCACCAGTTCCCAGAGACAGAACAAAGGAACTAACACAGCAAGCATGCAGAGAGCAAGAGACACCAGGGTCCGACGGGTTACTGCAACTCAGAAAAGGAAGAAGATGGCGGGTGGGTGAACTGACTTTCCCCCCTTTTTAAAAACGGTTGGTTAAAATTCAGAATTTGTGCTTATGCAGGAGATTTCTGTCCTCTCCGTTCCCTGACTGCTTGTGTTGGATTATGGGAAGGTTTGCTTTTTTTATTTCTCTCTTTCCCTTTCTGACACACTCCATAACACAAACGAGGAGAGTCGACCTCGCCGATACCGACGACTGAAAACCAGAGCTGCCGGGCCCGAGTGTGAGAAGCGTAAAGCACCGGTTAACAAAAGTCTTTGAGCGCTTTTAGTAGTTTTCTTGGCAAATATGAACCCACCGTCGCCGATTCCTGACGTGTGTTTTTATGTAAACGGATTCATGTGTCAATTTGGCTTCGCTCAAATAAAAAGTAATAAAAAAACTACAGCCAGCTTGATGCCTACACACCCCAAAAGGCCCTGGTCTCTCCCTCAAGGAATATAGATATTCATATCGATTTAATAAAAAAATATAAACAGAAACATACAGTACTTCTTTACTTCAAGTCCAAAATGTTCTCTTGTAATGCCAGATTCAGGGAAATAAAAATAAGACAATGGAAACGACCGCCTGACCTCGCATGACGATGACGTTACAGACAGAAGGAAGCAGCGAGAGAGGCACGAAAAAGACATCCGCCCGCCCTCCGCCCTCCGCCTGCGCTCGATACTGCACTCGAACCAGTGAAGAGAGTGAGAGAGGAGGGAGGGGGACAGCCGACATGTATACCTACCCGAATCTCATTCAAAGAAGAAGAAAGAGGAAGGAAGGAAGGAAGGAAGGAAGGAAGGAAGGAAGTTGCCATCCGCTCTGGTATAAACACTCCGACAGACACGACGTCAAACCTTTAAACGCAACACGTAACAGCATTAATATTCCATTCAAAACACACAAAAGAACAGGTTAGGTTAGTAAATAAAAAAATTTAAGTCTGTAAAAACATTTCTAATACATTTTCTCTACAGTCTGAATTTCCCTGTTTGACAGAATACCGTTTACATTCACACGTTATTCAGACTCACACACACACACACGCGGAGGGCGACCTCTGAGATTTCCCCTCCGCGACACTGCGATCACTACACGGACTACAAAAAAAACAAAGAGTCTTTTTTTTTTTTTTTTTTAAAAAATTTCACGTGGTTTAAAAAGTAGCAAGAATACAAAAAACAGTTTTTACGTAATTTTGTTGTTTGTTTTTCAGAAAAAAAGACGTCGTCCATCGTCCATCGTCCGTCGTATGTACAGGCTGAGAGAGGACGAGGCGTGGCGTTCACGAGCGACCTCCGCAGGATTTGTGAAATATATATTTATCTGTACTGCAGGCTGAGATTTTTTTTTATTGGCTAACTTCAGCTGGTTGGTTTTGGGGGATCTTTTGGTACAAAACGGTGCTCACAGACGTTTTATCATCATCACGAGAAGACGATAACTCCTGATGTTGAGGAGTTTACTGGCTACTTCCATGAATAAAACGTGTGAAGCTGTGTCTGAAGTTTGTGTCAAACTTTCTAGTGTTTTGATGCTAAACAGCGACAGGAAGAGGCAGGAAAAGGAAGCAGAGGTGAGGGAGGAAGGAAACAAAAGGAATGAGCTCCCTCTCGTAGGCACTGGCCTGGTTAGTTTGACTCTTGACACCAGGGGTCCCCAAACTTTTTTTCAGTGCGGGCCACATCAACTTGCCTTTCTGTGATGGGGGGCCGGGGTCAGTCTATAACTGAAATGATATCAGTCCCACCAGAATTTCGCAGCCTTTTTTGAAATAGTTGCGGCCTAAAATCCCTGATGTTGCATGAGGTTTTCAAAAAAATTGCGGTGAAAGTTGCTTTTTACATCTTAGTTGCGATTTTGTTACGGGAGGAAGTGAAAGTTGCGATACGTTGCGATTCGACAGTCGTGGAGAGGGCGCAGCGAGCCCCGGGAAGCGGCGAGGTCCGGGCAGGAGGGCGCTGTAAAGCTCGCGGCCGGAGCCGTGAGCCACCTTCACCCCCGAGCCTTTCCAAGCCGACCCAGAGCCGGTCGTGGCGCACCGCCGCGGAAGAAATGCGCCCGGTGGAGGCCAGCCAGCGCCGGGGAGAGGTCCCACGAGGGGATCCTCCCGCACCGTGCGGCCGTCCCTGACCCGCCGAGTTGAATCCCCCGGGCAGACTGCGCGGAAGTTGATCACGAGCAAAGTCACGTCGGAATATACCATTGTGTGAGGGGATGAAAATTAGCTAGTACTGTAAATAGTTCGTAAATAAGGTAGATTTTAATTAGAATGCCAAGCTTAATCATTAAGTGTGGATATTTTATAATAGGAAAATGCAATTTTGAAAAATAGGCCATGTTTAGAGGGATTGTTTGGGATCGTTAAGTGGGCCACTCCAATTGTTTAGGCGGGCCAGATGTGGCCCGCGGGCCGTAGTTTGGAGACCCCTGCTTTACACCAATCGGACCTCACCGGGCACGTCTCCGTCACCGTCACCGTCACCGCGACTTCAAACCACATCACCACCAAGTGTTTCTGAAGTGTTTTTAACTTGCTTAGATCAGACCGCAGGTAAACTTTTGGTTTTCCAAAAGTTTGGTTTGTGTCTGATGGTTTGAAAGAGCGACAGAGACAGTGAATGAGAGCGAGTGACCGCCGGCCTCGATAAGGTCAGTTTAATCAAAGAAATAAAAAAAATACATTCACACCGCTGCAGGGCCTGATCCAGTCTAAATGCGGCTCTATGTGCTTCTAAATGTGTTTCCCCTTTTTGACAATCTGAATTTGGGTGTTTTGTTTTGAAAACCAGGTTTTCTATGCCGTTTCGGAGTGACTTCCTGTCAGCTCGAGCTCCAAAAATAAAAACGGGCCGTAGCGCTTCTGGTGGGTTTAAAACGTTGATTAAAAACATCAGGAGCCTAGTGGAATTGAGTCGTAAGACGTGAAGAGGAAATTATAAAGAAATCTAAATATTTGCTAGATGGACCCGTGTTCTGGTGCCTGTTTCTGTCTCGATATAAACGATGGTGGTTCAGTGGTCGTGGCCTCTTCACTGTCTGAGAATAAAAGGAATAAAGAGGTAGAACAAAAAGGGAGATTAAAAGGCCTCCTCTGGATTTCATGGAATGATCGGATCAGAGTACTGACGGGCTTTGGGCAGGTTAGTAAAGCAACAAAAACCTGGTGGGAATGAACGCGTTAATAACAGCCTGGACTTCCTGTAGATGTGTCGACAGTTAGGTTGAGTTAACAGACGAGAAGAGTTCAGAGGAAACAAGTCTCAGAGGGTTTATAAGCACTGCGGCACGGGGTAACCTCCACCGTCCGCCGTGTGCTGCACTGTGTGATCCTGCAAAGAGCCCAAGTCACTGAAGCGCTCCCCACACCACACGCACTTGAACTGGCCCTCTCTGGAGTGCGTGCTGGAGTGTTTGGTCAGGTGCTCACGCTGTTTGAAGCCCTTGTTGCAGTGGTCGCATTTGTACGGCTTCTCGCCCGTGTGCACGCGCCGGTGTCGGTTCAGGTCCGACGAGTACTTGAAGCGTTTCTCGCAGTCGGGGCACTTCAGCGGCTTTTCCCGCGACGGGTCGCAGCGGTGCTGGACGAATTCCGACGAGGAGTGGAAGCGGCGGTCACACAGCGAGCACTTGAGAGGCTTCTCTTGGCAGTGAGAGTTTTGGTGACGCTGTAGCGTCGAGCTCTTCTTGTAGCCCTTGCCGCAGACGTCGCACTTGTACGGCTTGTCGGGCGAGGTGTTGGACGGCTCGCCGCACTTGTGTCTGAGCAGCTCGCCCGACTGGCTGAACTCCTTCTGGCACGAGGCGCACTTGAACAGGTTGTCCATGCCGTGGACGTGCTGGTGGTAGAGGAGGTGTGAGGGCTGCATGAAGCCCTTGTCGCACAGGTTGCACTTGAACGGCCGGTCGGTGGGGTCTTTGTGCGTGCGCCGGTGTCGAATCAGTGCGTACTGCTGCTTGAAGCTCATCTGACATTCGTCGCAGTGGAAGGGTCGCTCCTCCGAGTGCGTGCGCTCGTGTTGGCGGAGGTCGGACGGCCGCTTGAACCCCTTCCCACACGTGGCGCAGCGAAACGGGCGGGAACCCTGCGGGTGGCAGGGGTGGTGGAGCAGCTCCGACGACTCTTTGAAGTGCAGCTCGCACAGGTTGCATTTGAACAAGTGCTCGCCGGAGTGCACGTACATGTGGCGCACGAGGTGGGAGCGGTGCTTGAAGCTCTTCTCGCAGACGGCGCACTTGAACGGGCGCTCGCTGCTGTGTGTTCGCTGGTGGTGCTGGAGGTGCGACGACTGGCTGAAGGCCTTGTCGCACGTGTCACATTTGAAGGGCTTCTCGCCCGTGTGCACCCGCTCATGCCGCGTGAGCTCCGACAGGTGTTTGAAGCCCTTCTGGCAAACGGAGCACTTGTACGGCCGGTCTCGCGCCGACGGGAAGGGGAGGATGGACGAGCTGCTGCTGGCTGACGCCCCGTCGCTGCTGGGCTGCTGGGGATTGTTTGAGTTGGGCGTGATGCTGCCAGAAGAACCGGGACGGTACGTCTTCTCGCATATCGAACACTTCATTGGGTTGGTGCTGTTGTGGGATGTGTGGTGCTGGGCTAAAGAGGTGAGTAGCGAGAAGCCCATCTTACACACCCCGCACACAAACGGCTTCTGCTCCACCTGAACACACTGGTGCTCGAGCAAGTCCGTGGCCTGGTGAAAGATCTTCATGCACTGGGTGCACTGGAACGACCTGTCCTGACTCACCATGCACTGGTGCTCGTGCGGGTTAGCCAGGTGAGAGATATCATGTCCACACGCCCCACACTTGTGTCCTCCCTCCGCCCCCACCTGTAAGGACGTCTGCTGGCCCTGAGCAGGGTGCGGCTGCTGTTGACCGTGCCCGCCTCCGTGCTGCTGACTCCCGCCGTGCTGTTGGCCGTGCTGGCCGTGCTGTCCGTGCTGCTGTAAAGACGTTGCGTCCGGCTGCAGCACGATGCCGTACACGGCGCAGCCCAACGCGTTCTCTGCTCCCGGCGGGATGGTGTGGACGACTTGAGGCGGAGCGACTGCGTGCTGCTGCCACGCCTCCGTCATGCGGGCTCGGGTGTAGGGGTTCAGTTTGGCAGCCGGCGTGGCCCAACTGGTGAGAGAACAGAAGACAGGCGATTAACTAAAGAGCGTGACGATTATGAGCGTTTTGAAAAAAAAAACAAGACGAGAAACTTACTCCATGTCAGCAAGCGAGGGTGAGGCGAGGGTGCTCAGGGAAGGACCAGCGTCACGGCGAGGAGAACAGCTGTGTTTAGAGATTCAGGAGAACCCTCGGCTTTCACTTTGTCCTTCACGTCTTCAAGTCGTATCTGTATGAAAAGGAAAAACACAGTGTCACTGGGTTCGCGTTAGTGCAGCAAGAAGTTCTACTCACATAGAATCAAGGTCCAGTTCTAGAGGGGGACAGATTTATCATGTGCAGTTCCTCTAACGTCCACTTGAGGCTGGCTCCAGAAGTGAGTCAGTCTCCATAAGTCCCCATGTCCAAATGTCCAACTTCACAGCAGAAATAAACATGTTTACAGCCTGGTACAAAAAACAGTTTTGGTCTCTGTAGCTAATTTCCCCGTTCATGACAACTGTACTGAGGGTGAATTTATATACAACTCACCTGTTCACATTATATTAAGGCTTAAAGTTATGCAGGGTTAAGAGCGTGGACGCTTTGATTGACAGGTGGGTGTGGTTACAGATGGTTTATTTGAGCAACCAGGCGTCACTCTGCTCCGCCTCAGGTCTGCGAGGCACATGTTGGACTTCAAAATGTCGCTTATAACTCTCGTAGGTTCAGATGGTGACTTTTTTTTGTTGTTGTTGTTGTTGGAAAAATCGACACCACTGCCTGTCGGCTGCATTCAGGAGCTGATGTTTCTTACGGACTGGTTCAACATCCACCAACCTGACTGACTGACTGACAGACAGACCCCGGGTGCTGAGCAAGAATATCTATGGAGCAAAGATGCTCGTTAAAAAATCTACCATCGCTGCGTAAACTCAGCACAAAGTCATGAAGTAACACAGTAGCTCAGTCTGTAGGGATCTGGACTTGGGGAACCAGTTCCCAAAGCCAACCACCCTCTGGGGTGGGACCTGTCTTTGGGAACCAGAGGGTTCCCAAACTGGACTTGAACCGCCACCCTCTGGGGTGGGACCTGTCATTGGGAACCAGAGGGTTCCGGCCACCAGGAACCAGAGGGTTCCCAAACTGGACTTGAACCTGGACTTGAACCCCAAAAGGTGGCTGGCTTTGGGAACCAGAGGGTTCCGGCCACCAGGAACCAGAGGATTCCTAAACTGGACTTGAACCGCCACCCTCTGGGGTGGGACCTGTCTTTGGGAACCCTCTGGTTCCCGGTGGCCAGAACCCTCTGGTTCCCGGTGGCCAGGTCCCACCAGGTCCCACCCCAGAGGGTGGCTGGTTCAAGTCCAGTATAGGACAAAGTATGGAAGGTCTGGTAGCTGGAGAGGTGCCAGTTCACCTCCTGGGCACTGCTGAGGTGCCCTTGAGCAAGGATAGCATATGAACCACGGTAAATGGACCGTACTTATTTATCTCCTTTCTAGTCCTCCGACCACTCAGAGCACTGTGGGGTTCGAACCGCTGCTCGACCTCTGGACCACGTGTACATAAAACGTGTGTGTGAGTTTTTAGAAAAGTTTATTTTGTTCTTGCAGCGTTGCAATGTTTACAACAGCTGGTTGCCAGACTGAGCAACTCAGGGTGTCAACATGACAGCAGAGTGTGTGTGTGTGTGTGTGTTGACACATGTAAACACACACACACACAGCGCTCATTAACACACACACTTATAATTAATTCAGATATTTAAACCTTTGTTTTAGTCCCTCCCCTGTGAAGACAGACACAGAGACACAGAGACACAGAGACACAGAGACAGAGTCTGCGCGCTTAGCTTAGCTTAGCCTAGCCTAGCCTAGCCTAGCCTAGCCTAGCCTAGCCTAGCCTCTGCAGCCAAAGAGCCGCAGGAAAGCGCTAACGTTAGCATGCTAGCAGAAATAACGATGCTCGCTCGTTTGTTGTCAGAGAGCTGCAGGTGAGCTGCAGGTGAGCAGCGATGGTGGATCCATACCTGGAGCGTCCATTCCCGGGTGAATGGCAGCACGTAGCGGGGGGCAGCGGGGTGGTTAGCCGCCGCTCCGACCCTCCAGAGCAGCGCGGACGGTCCCGCTGCTCGCAGCCGCAGACGGGGCTCGGTGCTCGGCTGTCTCTTGTTTCGGGGCCCGATGATGGAAAAAAAAAAAAAAAGATTCAGGATTCGCGGGTGATTTAAATTAAAGTTAAAATATTCCCGGGTTTTTTTTTTTCTTCTCACCCCGTCAGCGCCGCCGTGTCACGGACTCATCTGTCCCGGTGAAGTCCGGACGGACCCGAACATGACGGCGAGCTGCCCGCGCGCACGGGAACATGAATACACCAAGACACACACACACACACACACACACACACACACACACGCACACTGAACCTGGTGTGTGACGGCTTTAATAATAAAAAAAAATATATATATATTTTGAAACATTAACAATTTCGGGTTTAAATAAATCGAGCAGAACAAAAAACAAAACATTCTGCTCATCTGAAAGCGGAACGTTTCAACAGTGTGCTGTGTTATTCACCGGGGAGCTAAATTAACGTTACAACAGGTTGTTTACAACAGCGGAAGCGCGGGATTAACCGGAAGATAGAAACACCTTTCTAAACACTTTCCTAAACACCTTTCCTTAACATCTTGTCCTAAACACCTTTCCTAAACCTTTTCCTAAACACCTTTCCTACACTTTTCCTAACAAAAACCTTTCCTTCACCTTTTCCTAAACACTTTTCCTTAATCATTTCCTAACACTTTTCCTAAACACCTTTCCTAACACTTTTTCCTTAAACAAACACCTTAACACCTTTCCTAAAACTTTCCTAAACAGTTCCTAACACATTTCCTAACACTTTCCTAAACAACTTTCCTAAACACGTTCCAACACTTTTCCTAAACAAACCTTTCCCTAAACACCTTTCCTTACAACCTTCGAAAACACTTTTCCTAAACACTTTTTCCTAAACCCTTTCCTAACACTTTCCTTAAACACTTCCTTTCCTAAACACCTTTCCTTAACACCTTTCCTCCTAAACACTTTTCCTAAACCTGTTCTAACACTTTCCTAAACACCTTTCCTTAACACTTTTCTAAACAACACCTTTCCGAAACACTTTTCCTAAACACTTTTCCTAAACACTTTCCTAAAACAACCTTTCCTTAACACCTTTCCTAAACAACTTTTTCCTAACACTTCCTAAAACACTTTTCTTAACACCTTTTCCTAAACATTTTCCTAAACCCTTTCCTAAACAACCTTTCCTAACACTTTTCCTAACACCTTTCCTAAACACGTTTCCTAAAACACTTTTCTAAACAACACTTTCCTAACCTTTCCTTAACACACTTTCCTAAACACTTTCCTTAACAAACACTTCCTAAACACTTTCCTAACACTTTTCTAAACACACCTTCCTTAACATTTTCCTAACACTTTTCCTAAAACACTTTTCCAACCTTTTCCAACACTTTTTCCTAAACACTTTCCTTAACACTTTTCCTAAAACACCTTTCCTAACCGTTTCCTAAACACTTTTCCTAAACAACCTTTTCTACCACACCTTTCCTTAACACACCTTTTGCCTAAACACTTTTCCTAACACTTTTCCTAAACACTTTCCGAAACACCTTCCTAAACGCTTTCCTAAACACCTGTTCCGTAAACACTTCCTTACACTTTTCCTAAACACTTTTCAAACACTTTTCCTAAACACCTTCCTAAACACTTTTCCTAACACTTTTCCTAACACTTTCCTAACATTTTTCCTAAAACACTTCCTAAACACTTTTCCCAAACACGTTTTCCTAAACACCTTTCTCCTAAACACCTTTCCTTACACCCTTCCTAAACACTTTTCCTAAAACACTTTTTCCGAAACACCTTTCCTAAACCCTTTCCTAACACTTTTCCTAACACCTTGTCCTACAACTTTTCCTTACACCTTTCAAACACTTTCCTTAACAAACCTTTCCTAAACACTTTTCCCCGAAACACTTTTCCTAAACACTTTTTTCCTAAACACCTTTCCTTACACTTTCCCTAAAACAATTTTCCTAAACACCGTTTCAAAACACTTTTCCTAAAACACTTTCCTAAACACTTTTCCTAAACAACTTTCTTAACACTTTCCTAAACACTTTCCTTAACACTTTTCCTTACACAATTTCCTAAACACTTTCCTTAACACCTTTCCCTAAACACTTTTCCTTAACACTTTCCTTACACCTTTCCTAAACATAAACACTTCCTTAACACCTTTCCTTAACACCTTTTCTAAACACTTTTCCTAACACTTTTCCTTAACACCTTTCATAAACCCTGTTCCTTAACACTTTTTCCTTATCACCTTTCCTCCTTAACACTTTTTTCCTAACAGACATTTCCTTAACAAACTTTCGTAAAACTATTTGCCTAAACACGTTTTCCGTAAAACACCTTCCTAAACACCTTTCCTTAACACCTTTCCTAACACCTTTTCTAAACACTTTTCCTAACAACCTTTCCTAAACACCTTCCTTAACACTTTTCCTTATCACCTTTCCTTAACACTTTTCCTAAACACCTTTCCTTAACACCTTGCTAAACACCTTTCCTAAACACTTTTCCTTAACACCTTTCCTAAACACTTTCCTTAACACTTTCCTAAACCTTTTCCCAAACACTTTCCTTAACAATCCTTAACATTTCCGTAACACCTTCCGTAACACTTTCCGTAACACCTTTCTAAACACTTTCTTAACACCTTTTCCTAAACCACTTTTCCTTAACACCTCTTTCCGGAACTTTTCCTAAACACTTTTTCCTAGACACCTCACATGTCCAGTTCAGATATTATCTAATAAAAAAAAACAAAAGCGATCTTACAAGTAGCTTAAACTACAGAAGATAACAACATGATTCATTTGAGATCTCTACAAAACAAAAGGTAGTCTAGTATGTTAAATCATTTCAGCATCATTGCAGTGTAGAAATGTCAGCTGTATGGAAGCCCTGAGCGGTCATGTATTCACATATATTCCTTAATTCTATATTCATTGTGTTCCTCACAAGATCTTGAAAAATGTGACCTCTAGAGCAGGTAAAAAACTGGTACGTCTGCTTTCCCTCCCCCACAAATCCTGCTCTCAGTTTATATGGGAGTAAATGGGGCAGTTGGTGGGTTGAGCCTGACACATCTGAGCTAACAGAGCCAAACGAGAAGTCTGACGCTTCAGCAGGTTCATGTAGCGAGCAGCACAATTTTCCAACAATCTGATGTTCAAATTATTTCTGTAGAGTGAAATTTGTGGCCGTGAGAGCAGTTTTAAACTTATTTTCTGGTAAGATTTTCCCACTCTAGCGGTCATGTGACTCACTCTAGCGCTAGAGTGAGTCACATGACCGCTAGAGTGGAAAATCTGTACCAGAAAATAAGTTTAAACTGCTCTCACGGCCACAAATTTCACTCTACAGAAATAATTTGAACATCAGATTGTGGAAAATTGTGCTGCTCGCTCACATGAACCTGCTGAAGCTGTCAGACTTCTCGTTTGGCTCTGTTAGCTCAGATGTGTCAGGTCACCCACCAACTGCCCCATTTACTCCCATATATAACTGAGAGCAGAGATTTGTGGAGGGAGGGAAAGCGACGTACCAGTTTTTTACCTGCTCTAGAGGTCACATTTTTCAAGATTTGAGGAAACAATGAATTATAGAATTAAGGAATATTGTGAATACATGCCCGTCAGGGCTTCCATACAGCTGACATTTCTACACTCAATGATCTGAAATGATTTAACATACTAGACTACCTTTTTGTTTTGTAGAGATCTCAAATGAATCATGTTGTTCTCTTCTGTAGTTTTAAGCTACTTGTAAGATCGCTTTGTTTTTTTTTATTAGATAATATCTGAACTGGACATGTGAGGTGTCTAGGAAAAAGTGTTTAGGAAAAGTGTTCGGAAAGGTGTTAAGGAAAAGTGTTTAGGAAAAGGTGTTAAGAAAGTGTTTGAAAGGTGTTACGGAAAGTGTTCGGAAGGTGTTAGGAAAGTGTTAAGAATGTTAGGAAAGTGTTTGGAAAAGGTTAGGAAAGTGTTAAGGAAAGTGTTTAGGAAAGGTGTTAAGGAAAAGTGTTTAGGAAGGTGTTTAGAAGGTGTTAAGGAAAGGTGTTTAGGAAAAGTGTTAAGGAAAGGTGATAAGGAAAAGTGTTAAGGAAAGGTGTTTAGGAAGGTGTTAAGGAAAAAGTGTTTAGAAAAGGTGTTAGGAAGGTGTTAAGGAAAGGTGTTTAGGAAGGTGTTGTTAGGAAAGTGTTTAGGAAAAGTTTGAAAAGTTGTTAAGGAAAGTGTTTAGGAAAAAGTGTTAAGGAAAGGTGATAAGGAAAAGTGTTAAGGAAAGGGTTTATGAAAGGTGTTAAGGAAAAGTGTTAGGAAAAGTGTTTAGAAAAGGTGTTAAGGAAAGGTGTTAAGGAAGTGTATGTTTAGGAAAGGTGTTAAGAAAGTGTTAAGGAAAAGTGTTTAGGGAAAGGTGTTAAGGAAAGTGTTTAGGAAATGTGTAAGGAAAAGTGTTAAGGAAAGTGTTTAGGAAGTTTAGAAAGTTGTTTAGGAAAAGTGTTTAGGAAAAGTGTTTTAGGAAAAGTGTTTGAAACGGTGTTTAGGAAAATTGTTTTAGGAAAGTGTAAGGAAAGGTGTTTAGGAAAAAGTGTTTAGGAAAAGTGTTTGGAAAAGTGTTTAGGAAAGTTGTTAAGGAAAGTGTTTGAAAGGTGTAAGGAAAATGTAGGAAAGGTGTTAGGAAAAGTGTTAGGAAAGGGTTTAGGAAAGGTGTTTCGGAAAAGTGTTTTAGGAAAAGTGTTTAGGAAGGGTGTAAGGGAAAGGTGTTATAGGAGAAAGGTGTTTAGGAAAAGTGTTTGGGAAAAGTGTTTAGGAAAGGTTTTAGGAAAAGTGTTAGGAAAGTGTTTAGGAAAAGTGTTAGGAAAAGTGTTTAGGAAGGTGTTTAGGAAAAGTGTTTCGAAAAGTGTTTAGGAAAAAGTGTTAAGGAAAGTGTTTAGGAAAGGTGTTTAGGAAAGCGTTTAGGAAGTGTTTCGGAAAGGTGTTTAGGAAAAGTGTTAGGAAAAGTGTTTAGGAAAGGTTGTTAAGGAAAGGTGTGTAGAAAAGGTTGTTTAGGAAAAGTGTTTAGGAAACGTGTTAGGAAAGGTGTTTTAGGAAAAGTGTTAAGGAAAGGTGTTTAGGAAAGAGTGTTAGGAAAAGTGTTGGAAGGTTTAGATTGTTTTTAGGAAAAGTGTTAGGAAAAGTGTTAAGGAAGGTGTGTTTAGAAAAGTGTTTAGGAAAGTGTTTAGGAAGGTGTTATGTTAAGTGAAAAGTGTTTAGGAAAGGTGTTAGGAAAGGTTACGGAAAGTGTTTGTTTAGAAAAGTGTTTAGGAAACGTGTTATAGGAAAGGTGTTAGGAAAAGTGTTTAGGAAAGTTGTTTAGGAAAGGGTTTAGGAAAATGTTTAGGAAAAGGTGTTAGAAAAGTGTTTTAGGAAAGTGTTAGGAAAAAGTGTTTAGGAAAGGTGTTAAGGAAAGGTTGTTTAGGAAAAGTGTTTAGGAAAAGTGTTTAGGAAAAGTGTTTGGAAAGGTGTTGTTTAGAAAAGTGTTAAGGAAAGGTGTTTAGGAAAGTGTTAGAAACAGTTTAGGAAAAGTGTTTAGGAGGAAAGGTGTTAAGGAAAGGTGTTTAGGGAAAGGAGTGTTTAAGGAAAGTGTTAGGAAAGGGTTTAGGAAAAAGTGTTTAGGAAAAGTGTTTTCGAAGGTTGTTAAGGAAAGGTGTTTAGGGAAAGGTTTGTTTAGGAAAAGTGTTGGAACGTGTTTAGGAAAGTTGTTTAGGAAAGTGTTAGGAAATTGTGTTAGGAAGCTGTTTAGGAAAGTTTTAGGAAAGGTGTTAAGGTGTTTGTTTAAGGAAAAAGTGTTTAGGAAAGGTGTTTAGGAAAAGTGTTAGGAAATGATTAAGGAAAAGTGTTTAGGAAAAGGTGAAGGAAAGGTTTTTGTTAGGAAAAGTGTAGGAAAGGTGTTTAGGAAAAGGTTTAGGAAAGGTGTTTAGGCAAGATGTTAAGGAAAGGTGTTTAGGAAAGTGTTTAGAAAGGTGTTTCATCTTCCGGTTAATCCCGCGCTTCCGCTGTTGTAAACAACCTGTTGTAACGTTAATTTAGCTCCCGGTGATGACACACAGCACACTGTTGAAACGTTCCGCTTTCAGATGAGCAGAATGTTTTGTTTTTTGTTCTGCTCGAATTTAAAATTAAACCGAAATTTTAATGTTTCAAAATTTCCTAAACACTTTTCCTAAACACCTTTCCTAAACACTTTTCCTAAACACCTTTCCTTAACACTTTTCCTAAACACCTTTCCTAAACACTTTTCCTTAACACCTTTCCTTAACACCTTTCCTAAACACTTTTCCTTAACACTTTTCCTAAACACCTTTCCTAAACACTTTTCCTAAACACCTTTCCTAAACACTTTTCCTTAACACCTTTCCTTAACACCTTTCCTAAACACTTTTTCCTTAACACTTTTCCTAAACACTTTTTCCTAGACACCTTTCACATGTCCAGTTCAGATATTATCTATAAAAAAAAACAAAAGCGATCTTACAAGTAGCTTAAAACTACAGAAGAGATAACAACGTGATTCATTTGAGATCTCAACAAAACAAAAAGGTAGTCTAGTATGTTAAATCATTTCAGGATCATTGAGTGTAGAAATGTCAGCTGTATGGAAGCCCTGAGCGGTCATGTATTCACATATTTTATTTCCTTAATTCTATAATTTCATTTGTTTTCTCAAGATCTTGAAAAATGTGACCTCTAGAGCGAGGTAAAAAACTGGTACGTCTGCTTTCCCTCCACAAATCTCTGCTCTCAGTTAATATGGGAGTAAATGGGGCAGTTGGTGGGTGATCCTGACACATCTGAGCTAACAGAGCCAAAACTAGAAGTCTGACAGCTTCAGCAGGTTCATGTGCGCGAGCAGCACAAATTTTCCTACAATTTGATGTTCAAATGATTTCTGTAGAGTTAAATTTGTGGCCGTGAGAGCAGTTTAAACATTATTTTCTGGTACAGATTTTCCACTCTAGCGGTCATGTGACTCACTCTAGCTTCCGAACATTCCGTCCATAAGCGCCTATGTTAAACTTTCCCGCTCTTTTTGGACGACTTTCTCGAACACGTAACACAGAATATAATCTTCATAACTATGTTTTCATTACTGTATAATCATTCTTTATTTTAAAAAAAAACATTTTTCTTACCTTAGAATGAGACATTTATAAATTTTCCCGCTCTTTTTTTGTGACTCGCAAAAACTGTTTGAGGAGTTGGGCGATAAAAAAATTACGGAAGAAGAATGGCTTAGAATAGTTTTTGGTGTGTGCAGTTGTTCCTCGCTATAACGCGGTTCACTTTTCGCGGACTCGCTGTTTCACAGATTTTTTTGGTGTAATTTTGCATGCTTTTTTTTTTTTTTTACAGCGTACTGTACAGTGTGAACGCACATTGTGTTCGGCACCGTCAGAGAAACAGAGGAACTGTGAAATACGCGTGAGTTACTGGTAATAATTTCTTATGTGTCAGACCTCGTAGATTAAAAACGTTTGGCCTTGAAAACAGGTTTTGATCTTTGGTTTCATTTACTAAAACAGTATTGTACTTATTTTTGTTAAATCTGCAAAAGTTTGAACTTTGAGAGTTTAAATAAATAATGTGAGAAAATGTTAATGCCTCTCTGAGAAAAGTGTATAAACGTGTGTGGTTAGGGGGTTTTACAGCCTTAAAACATGTATAATAATTGTAAAACTTACTTTGCAGATTTTGTTTATTGCGGGTTATTTTTAGAACGTATCCCCCGCGATAAACAAGGGACCACTGTATTCATATTTATCAGTCAGACATGTCAGTTTTCATGACAACTGCGATTCACATAAAGTCTTTAGACTTTCATTTGTTCCATGAATGTCACACTGTGAGGTGTCTTTCTTTGCGTTCTTCATGTCCGGGTAAAAACATTTAGTTTGTTGAGTAGGACTGAAATAAAAATAGTGAAAGGCAGATTAATGGTCGTGTTCTGCAACACTAAAGATGCGTGTATTTTCTGAAACCTCTCATCATCACGGTCCGTTCCACCGTCCGCCCTGTAATTTTCTATGGATGAGAATGTTTTGGTTTTTTTGTCCACGACTAAATTAGACCTGCAATCTCAGCGCTGTTGCTCCGCTGGCTAATTTTAACAAAACTCCTTCTTCAGTCCACTGGTTCAGTTTGAAGATCTCGACTACTTATGGCTAAATATGTTGAGATGTTTATGTTCATAAACACTGATTGACTGGAAGTTCACAAAAAAGTTGAGGCTCCAAAATATCTGATAAATATCCTCAAGTGATGTCATTTGAGTCAGCATTGGATGATACAACGTGTTACCGAGTGAAACGATGAAAGACAGAATCAGAAAATACTTTATTACTCAAACAAGTCTGAAAACACATGAAACGATATATAAAACCTGACCTAAAACTGGATCATTAAAAACTGTCTTCAAACATTTTGCACGTAAACATTTTTTTAAATTTTTTTTTTACTAAAGATGAAGCAACATGCACGCCAAAGCCTCCGTTAGCCAGAAACTGAAACGAAACGTCCAAAAAACCTTTAGAAAAGTGACAAAAGAAGTGTTCTTTGGTATGATGTGTGGAGGTGATCGTCTCGTCCGAGAAAAGTTCGAAGCGAGTTCTGCTGCCATGTTTCGAAGAAAAAGACATCAGACTAGATATTACGATAGAAAAGCACATCGCTGACTGAACGTTTTTTTTACTATTTTAAATAAACGTCCGTGTGCCGAGCCCGCCGGGGGAACACACGGTACAGATTTCATCTGAAGGACCAGCTGTCCTTGCGTCTATCTGTTAAAAACTCTGGGTCCTGCCCAGAAACTCGAAGTACTCCGACTCTTTCTGACTCAGCAGTCCTGAATTTTTGTTCCTTTCTTTAACAAATTCTGGACAAATGTCTCCTGGAGTTCAGGATCAACAAAAATAAAAACAATGGCACTTTTGAAATGTCCATCCAGCTTCAAAGACTGAGCGGTTCATTCGGATTGTCCTCGTCGCTGTAGACGAACAGTTTTTTTGCTCAGCTTGGCTCAGAGGTAGAGAGGCTGCTATGCGAGGCACCGGTGAAGACGAACAAAACGGCAGACGCAGCTTCACCCTCTCTGAACTCCGGCTCCAGTTTCCAGTCGTGACAGTTGTTGACGGAAACCCCAAATCTATATTTCTCCACTGGATACATACTTCTTTGCCTGCGGTCACATGAATCCTTCTGATGCCGGATAATCTACCATCAGAATGACGTGAATGAAGTGTTCAGGTGATCGGCACTGACTCACAGATACGTCACGTGGATGCAATCCTCGGTATCATGGAGTCATTTAATGCCACATTATTCACTTTAAAATACGTAACTAAGGTCACGTGAGGGCACCTGAATACTTTAGTTTTGGTCTTTACCTGATCAGGTAGTCTAGCTAGCTGTTCAGCAGGTTCAGAGAAGGATCCACCTCCTTGAGCTGATTCCTTGAATTCAAGGTGCCCCATTAGACTGCATCTTTCTCACCTTCAGGTCAAACAAACAGTTGTTCATGTCCAACGTTTACCACTGAAGCCACCAAAAACATCATCGGCTCACCTTTAGAGTGTTCACACTTTAGTCGACACGCACAGTGAGAACCCTTGAGTGTGCTGTTGACGGACAATTTGTATCGCCTGACGGCACGCGTTATAAAGTTTCATAAAATGTTCTGTAAAAATACAAAGAAAATCCTCAAGTTTAAAGGACCAGTGTGTTTGTTTTAGTGACATGTAGTGGTGTAAGTGGGGACAAAAAAACTGCAGTTTCTCAAACGTCCACTTGAGGCTGGCTCCAGAAGTGAGTCAGTCTCCATAAGTCCCCATGTTCAAATGTCCAACTTCACAGCAGAAATAAACATGTTTACAGCCTGGTACAGTATTTAGCTTGTTAGAAAATGAAACCAAATGATTCTTAATTTCAGGTGATTGAACACTGATGAAAACAGAGTTATGAATATTATATCATGTAAACACACTGGACCTTTAAGTAAAATAGAGGATCTTCTGACAGAGTTATGGATGGTCGTTAACCTTCTCACCAAGTTTAATCTTCCTTTGCTGAGCATACGTATCGTAAAACTTCCCGTTATTAGAAAACTAAAGTGTTGGGGCTCTGAGAGGATGAGACGTCAGAGGTTCTTCTTCGTGGGTTTAGAGCAGATATGCCATAAACTTGGTTTCATGTTTAGAACACATAACTCGAGTTCTCGAGGAAACTTGAGAAGAAAACTCTAAACGCGTAGTCACGATAAATAACAGGACTGATTGTCTGAAGCCAGGCACACTTTCTGCGGAGGTCTGACAGCGACCCGGTTCGTCTTCTGTCCACCTTTCCGTAAGCTGTGGTAAAAAAGAGTTCCAATAAGGTTGGTGCTTTCAGCTCGAGCAGACGTCGCGTTGCCTCGTTGCACCTAGGAAGAAGCACACTGCCCGGGTAAACTCGGCAGCTGCTGCTGCCTGCTTCAGCTCCGGGCGGCAGCGTGAGGTACGGTTGTGTCACTGAGTTCAGATCCACGGCTGGTTAGTCCCCCGAGTCCTTACTGTCAGAGTGGGGAGTGTACTTCAGCCGAAACGTCCCTGTGAAACACAAACACAAGAAGTTCACAACAGAAATGAAACTCCCACGAGAGAGATCGTCGTCAAACAACAGGAAACAAAGAAACCAGATTTAGCCGTGTCCGGCGGTGTAGTTGCAGACACCCTCACCTTGCTGAGCGGAGTCCATGGGTGGCTGTTTGCACTCCTCCGCTCGGTGTCCGTTGGCGCCGCAGTTGTAACAGGACAGGTTCCCCGCCGCACGCTTCTGGCCTCCGTTTCCCATGATGCCATGCGGCTGGTAGAAGGCGAAGCCCTGCTGCTGGTCGTGCGACGCGGGGCTGTGGCGGTACATGGGCGGTGGCACCATCATCGGGTAGGAGAAGGGCGTGGCTCCGCTCGCAGCGGCGGCGCTGGACGAAGCGATGAGGGGGCTGAGGTGGAGCAGAGGACCCAGGGTGAAGAGGGACGGGCCAGCCGAGAACGGCTGCAGGTAGCCAGCCGCTGCGTATCCAGGCAACGCCCCGTAGGCACCGCAGTTACCGCGGCAACCGCAGGAGCTGCAAACGCACACAGAGGAGGTGTGGCCTGAACTTTGATCCAATGAAGAGGCAGAGGAGGGGGAAGGGGAGGGGCTAGAGGTAGGCTGTGGCGGGTAGTAAGTGTTGCCGGGCACTGCCGCCACTGGAACGCCACTGCTCGCGGTTGCCATGGGAACAAAGCCGCCACCACCACTACTGGAGCCGCCAGACTGTGAGCCGGACTTCGAGGACGGGCAGGAGGAAGAGGAGGAGAAAGAAGAGAAGAAGGAGGAAGAGGAGGCGGAGGAGGAGGAGGAAGTAGGTGGGCAGGAGTAGTATCCAGACGGGGAGGGCGACGAAGATGACGAGAGGTGGAAGTGCAGAGGTGGGTGAGAGAAGTGGTGGAGGCTGTTGGAGGTGGAGGTCATAGCAGAACTGGTTTCAACCATCAGACCTACGGTGCCTCCTGCCAGGCCACGGCAAACCACCGAGTCCTGGAGCGCAGAGGAGCCGTCCATGTTTAGCCCGGGGAACAGGTTCTCCAGCCTCACCCCCATCCCTACACTGAGCCCTGTCCCAAAACCAGCACCAGCTGCCGTCAAGCCCGAGCCCAGAGGCTTAGTCCTGTCCTCGGTGCACAGCGGAGGCGGCCTGGGCTTGCGTGGGGAGGTCAGGATGCGAGCCGGGTTCGAGACCGGGGAGAGCAGGGTCTGGGGGTAACTGGCCTGAGGGTGGTAGGGAGACTGCGGGAGGCCGAAGGAGCAGGAGGGAGGCAGAGGGGGAGCCGGATCGGTTTGGACGGGTAGGACCTGAGCTGTGGGACGACTGGAGCCTGTGGAGTTCAGGATGAAGAGGCAGGACCGCTCGTTGTCTGGACCTCCTCCTACTGCGTCTGGACCCGACACACCTGTAACACAGACGTAGAGTCAAGTCGAGTTTTGACCTCCTGTGACCTTTCCTAAACACCTCGATGTCATGAAGAAAGATGTGAAGGAGAATTCATGAAGACTTGGACAAAGACGACCGCGGCGTTCAGAGAATCTGACTGCTCATGCATGAGACTACGTCATGATGTGATGACGGATGTTATCGACGTGATCCGTGGTAAAACTACAAAGTTCAGAAGATGGACTACAAAACGTACATCTAAAACTGACCGGGTCATGGAGACCTTCAACTCGAGACTTGATTTTTTTCTCAAAAGTTGCCAAAACTGTGCAATGTTTCTTCTACTGATGACTAAAGAAGCTGTTCATGGAATAAATCAATCTGACGACCTGTGTTAGCTTCGACTGTTTTGAATTTGAACTGCGGTACCAATTTTTCACCACTAGATGTCAAGAAAAGTTACATTTTGTTCCTTTAAGGCCGATAACACACTATTGAAAATCACTCAGACGCTGCTGCGTTCAAGAGTTTGAAAACTCACCGTCCCGTGAGAAAAACTTACGCCTGTGAATGTCTCTGGTCCTGTCAAAGGTGGAGTCACAGCAGAGCGGCGTCCGAGGCGAGCAGGAGGAGCTGGAGTAACCCGAGGATGAGCTGCTGTCTGTTGAGACGGGGTGATGGTGCGACACGGCGTCCACTTCCACTCGCAGCTCTCCTGAAATACATTTTAATACACGACGTGTAAACTTACGTGTACGAGAGGTCGATTGAGCAGAGAAACAGTCGGCAGCTTCGCTTACCTGCAGCAGAGGTGGGATGTGCTGAAGGTCCCATGTGGATGGAAGGCGTCACCCTGGCGATGCCACTGCAGGACCGCTTCTCCATCTTCATCTCCCTGCTGAGGACACACAGACGGAGAAGTTTGATGCATGTTGATAGTTTTTTGGGATAAGCACATAACCAGTCGTGTCTTCCCAGAACTCTGCTCGTATCTCTAAAGTGTTCTGAAGAAACAAAAGTTCATGGTCCTCTGCCGGAACATGGTGGAGTGCTCCATCAGTTGCTGCCCCAGACGGAGGAGTTTAAGTATTTGGATAATGGGGAAACGGAGCATTAAATGGACCGGTGCATTGATACCAAATCAGTGTGGTTCAGAGGGAGCTGAGTCTGAAGCTCTTGATCTTTCAGTCGTATATACGCACTAAGGGATCAGCCTTAGAGATAGGGTGAGGAGCTCGGAGTAAAGCTGGTGCTCCTTCGCTTCGAAAAAAAGTCAGCTGAGGTGATTAGGACGCCCCCTGGACACATTCCTTTGGAGGTGTTCTGGGCACGTCCAACTGGGAGTAGACCCCAGGGCAGATCCAGAAACTGCTGGAGGGACTACATAGCCCATCTAGCCTGGGAACGCCTCGGGATCCTCCAGGAGGAGCTGGGATGTGTGGACCACCACGGCCCGACCCCGGATAAGAGGAACAGGATGGATAGAGAAAAGGAGTGGATGAGGTGACCTCCAAGTCAGATACTACATGAAGGAAACATGCCCCATCTACGGTGTCCAGGTTGAATGATGCCGTGGTGGAAGGTTCATGTGCACAGAAACCAAACTAATTAAGCCAAAGCCCATGAATTTAAAGTCTTAAAGTCACCTCAGAAGCCTGTTTCAGACTTCAAATGCAGTTCATGTCCACCTTAACGCCAACAGAGGGAGACATTGTCTGCTCGACATGTTCCCCGGCATCCCGCCTGCTCCTCAACAAAACATCTGCAGACCGGTGACATGGAAAAAACACTGCAGGAACTTTCCATTTTCTGAGTGTTGTTTAGGCGAGCTCACACACACAAACACACGTGTTGCCACCTGCCTAATGGAAACCTGTTGATATGGAGAATGGAAACACGGAGATCAGGAGATGATAACAAGCTCAGGTTCACATTCACAGTGTGTGTGTGTGTGTGTGGGTGGAGAATCAGAGCATGAAGAAACATTTACTTGCACACACACACACGTTTTTTAGTGGGTTTTTTAGGCGTTTCTGTCGCTTATCTCCACATAAGTACATCTTATCTTAGCTGGTTAACCATTGACGCTGTACGGACTGAATATTTACCGTCCAGACCAGCAGCTCATCGGTCTGTCTGTTAATTGTTAATAGGACGAAGCATCTGCTAACTCCACCACAAACATCCTCATTGTCAAGGGTCGCTGAAATTATCGTCGTTTCTACGGGTCAGATGATAAGCGTGTTCTAACGTTGCAACATTGTTGCCGTGCATCAAACCCAGTTTTGAAAACAACTAAACCGAGAAGTCGAAAAGGGGGTGTTGAGACTGAGACCAAGTCCAGACTAAGATCAGACAGTATATCACCTCCTGGTTGCTACACGTCACCTCATTAAGTATTTACACACTGCTGTGTTCTTCGGACACTGTTTTGTAGACAAACTCTTTGCGGTAATTAAGTGGCATCGCTGCAAATCCAGAGTCCTCTTTGTCCGAGGCCGAGACGAGACGAGGAATTTCAAAAGTGGTTTCAAGACCAAGACGGATCTCGAGTACTACAACACCAGTCTGGAACCTCGGCGGAGGTGAGGTGACTTGTTGCAGGAAGTCAACAGTGTGTTGTGTTGGAGTATAAAAAGATCTTTAATGTCATGGCTGAATGTTTTGAGGACGAGGACGTGGACGAGGACGTGAACCAGCTGCAGCAAGACTGCGAAGCTCTGGAGACTGGTGGTGTTCCTGTGGGGGGGGGCTGTGAACCTCTGTCCACAGAAAACATATAATTTATCTGTAGGGTGTTGTCAAACAGTCACATGCACTTGTAACGTTCTGCAGCTCCTCCAACATTTGGGAATTTGATCTTGACAAAACAGTTTTTACAAAACACAGCAAACACAGAATTATTCCTGTGAGTCAGCATTAGCGCAGGGAAGTTTCTGAGTCACTCCGTGAACCCGCGGGTCAAAATCTGCTCTTGTGATTTTCTCCAGATGTTTTCCGGCAGATTCTGAGCACGTCGGAGGAGGAAGCACGCTAAGAAACTCAGAGAACGGCGTCCAGAGGATGACACACAAAATGTTTCGCAAGACAGACAAACTGCCAAAGTCCAGAGCGGGCGACTTTAAGGAGAACTTTTACTACTCTGACGAGTCTGTCAGCTCTTAACTGGGTTGGTACAGTGTGACGAGGACGTGTTAGTGCAGCAATAAGTTCTACTCACATAGAATTAAGGTCCAGCTGTAGAGAGGGACAGATTTATCATGTCCAGCTGTTGGTAGTGTTGTAGAGGAGGTCCTCTCTGAAGAGCTGGAGGTCTTCAGGAGGTTTGTGAAGGTAGAGAGGGACGCCCCTCATCTGGTAGGAACTGGTAGGACGTTCCACCAACGGGGAACAACAACAGACGGATTGTTTAGAAGTGCGAAGCGACAACCAAGGTGACATGATCAGAGAAGGTTAGCTGGCCATCGATCATGACTCCTAAGTTTCTCGCAAAACTGGTAGGGACGAGAGTCGGTCAGTCGGTTTGGCTGGGAGGAGCAGCAGTTCAGTTCTTGGAGGTGGTGTGCCTCAGAGATCGTTAGGTGGAAATGACAGATAGAGTGTCGTCTGCATGGCGGTGATACGAGAAGTGGCGGACCGCGTAACCGGCATCGATAAAGTCCGTTAATAATAGCTACTAGCTAATTTCCTGTGCAAAATTGAAGTAATATTTATTCAAAGTTTGACATTTCAGTGATGAGAAAGCTCCTCCAGCTTACTCTACTCACTTTTGTAGCTCCAGCTGAGTCTTGAGTTTCTTCTTCGCTCCTTGGGTCAGGTCGTACTTGTTCAGGTCGTCCTCTGTCAGCGCTAAAAACTGTCGGTAACACAAAAAAAAAAAATCGAGTAATCGAGGCGTCTGTTTCCTGTGAGACATCTTGGATAAACAAACAACAGGACAGAATCTGAAGTTGACCCACCTCCTCCATGGTGAGCTGTTTGAAGACGGGGTAATACTTGTGGAGCCGAAGCCTGCGGAGCCAGTCCAGGATGCCGTTCTGCTCCGGAGTGTTGGGCTGGGACTGGCACGGTGGCTGCGTATGGGACTGGGAACGGGACTGGGAATGAGACTGGGGGTAGGAAAGGGACTGGGAATGTGAATGGGATGTGGGCTGGGAATGGTGCATGGACTGGGGCTGTGCGCTGGGCTGACTGCTGGTTTGTGGATGAAGGTGGTGCTGCTGGGGCTGAGAGTATGAGTGTGACTGACTGTGCTGGGGATGGGGCTGAGGTGAGGGATCACCTCCAACAGGGGGAGGGAGGGAGGACAGCTGGGGGGGAGGAATGGAGGGAGGAAGAGGAGGAGGGAGGGAGGAGAGGTGAAGAGAAGGGCGGGTCAAGACGGAGCTGTTGGTGCTGACGACGGGCTGGACGCTGGCCACTCGGTACACCGCCCTGAAAAGAGAAGGACAGTCTGAGGGCCGACGATGACGACGATGACGATGAAACATGGAAGACAAAGAGAGAAAAGTCCGTACCTGCTGGTCCCTCGGTACTGAACCATACAGCCGACACCTGAAGGACAAACAGAAGATCAGTCTGAACAAGTGACCCGAGCGGCAACCTCCGTCCAACAAACTGAGTCAGTCTCCATAATGGTCCCTCTCTACCTTCACAAACCTCCTGAAGACCTCCAGCTCCTCAGAGAGGACCTTCTCTACAACACTACCAACAGCTGGACCTTGATACTATGCGAGTAGTACTTATTGCTGCCCTAACATGTCCTTGTTTCCCTTCCATGAGTTCAAGCAATCATTGCCTGCAAAGGACTTGAGACGAAGTATTAAAAACGAACATTTTATTGATGATCGAGTCCCTGAAAATGAATGAAATTTGAAAGTCTTCATTTCAAATCCATTGTTGTGGCATGCAGAGCCAAAAATATGAAAATGTGTGTCGCTGTCCAACCTTTATCATTTCTATCAACGAGACGACCGAAGAACTTTTTTGTTCTCGGAGATAAACTCGTTAACTCAGTTCAGTGAAATAAAAGTGACGGTTCAGCCTCATATTCAGCTCATGGAGAGCGGACTGTGATATATTGTGAGAGTGTCTGTGGAGGCAAATTACAGCAGACACATTCATATTAGCCTCGATCCCCGGGGTCTCCTGAGAGTCTGCCGAGTCTACACACACAGAAACACATGCAAAAGGTACAAGCACACACAGATGAGGGCTATAAATACTCTCCGGGATGAAGTCACATTCACAGAATCAAACACACACACACACACACACACCAACATGAGGTCACCATACTGTAGGCTTCCCAACACAAACATGCCACGCTGTATTCCCACACCAGACTAAAATAGACGCCGTCCAACACGTCCAAAACACAAACTGAGAATCCTGCCTGCAGTCTCACCTCGCTCACCTCTTCTCTGCACTCACGGCCTCGTCCTTTCCCTCACCTCCAACTCAAAAAACCCAACCTGACATCTTCTATCTTGCCCTGTCTCACCTTCATTCCCTGCATCCCAGAATAAGGATCTCCTGTTTTATATCCCTCGGCTGCAACACACTCAAATCTTAAAAATCAAAACAAAACTGGTCAACAGTGCAGAAAAACTTACCGGAGCTGGAGGTGAACGGGCAGGTCGGCGCTACGGGAGCCGTGGGCAGCGAGGCGGGACAGCTGGGTGAGAGTGGCCTGGCGGAGGCAAAGAACAGCTGGACGCTGTGGTGCTGGAGGACGTGGCAGGGCAGTGCTGTCAGACACCTGAAGCAGGCAGAGGAGACAGGACAGCAGGGGGGGATTCACTGGATATGTTTGGTACTAAAGAGTGCTGAAGAGTTTTTATCTTGTACAGGTCAACACACACGTGATGATCTCCCGCCTTTTCACCGTTAACTGAAGGGAGTAACGCACCAACAACAAAGAAGAAGAAGAGCATAAGCAAGAAAACAAATACTCCATTTGTGGTGGGTAACTAAATTCTCTGATGTGTGTCTAGGGCCGCCAAATTCCCATAATAGGACAGAAGTAAACATAAGGATTGTAGGACTAACCTGGGGTCCAGCTCTATAGACTGAGGGAGGAATTTCTCCACTGCTTCATCAGGAAACGCTTGTGACAGCTTAGGAAGAAGAAAATCAACAGTTAAGACAAGAAACCGTGTAAGTGTGCGCTTCTACGCTGATGATACAACGCTAAACATCAGAGTCAGGGATATATTTTATTTATCTGTAAGTATCAGGTAGGAAGGAAGCTTGGTATTGTCATTCATTATTTAAAGAGAAGGGGTGGGAGTTTACAAGTTATTCTTCTCACTGCTTTTCAAATATGTATTTCTATGTTTAAATGTTTTGCCTTATTTTATTTTTTATTTTTGTTTGCATATTCGAAATAAACACTTCAATCAATCAATAAATCAATCAATCAAATATCCGTTAACCCTGAAATCAAATCAGGAAAAGAGGGGGAAGTAAATAATTACTATCAGTTCAGGGAAGTGTGTTTCATGTGTGCACTTCTACGCTGATGATACAAAGCTATACATCTCTAAAAAATCTAACTTCAAAACAAAGCTTCACGCTTTACATGATTTAGAACAAAAGTCAAATCAGAAAACCCGACTGAAGCCTGAAGTTATTACTGTCAATTCAAGGAAGTGTGTTCTGACCTGGGACAGCAGCTCAGTCACCTCCTGCTGAGTTCTGACAACGGATGACACAAAACCATCTGACCAGCTGGCCTGGGAGGAGATGGGTAGGTGGAGGTGATGGAGTAGAAAAGCAGGTGGAAGAAGGAGACACAAAGAGATGAAGAACAGACATGTTGGAAAAGCAAGCATGAGCCAACAGCATGTATACACCCACCTCAAACACGTATTCACCAGCGTCTTCCGACTTGTGTGTCGCTCCTCTCAGCACCACCCTCTCAATCACCGCTGAAAGAAGCACAGATCGTTTCACGGATGATTAACCACGCTTCACCTGTTTGAGACAGTTGCTTTAAGACGTCAGTCATTTAGAGTTGATTAGTTCAAATATCCTGCAGCGACTCAAAACTTGGCATACGCTCGTGAGAAGATAAATCACACGAGGAGAAGATCAGAAGAGACGAGTGAGGTTCAATCATGTCATCTGATGCACACTACACCGTCTGCGGCTCATAAAGACTGCAGCGTGCAAAAGGTTGATGGGAATGTTGATCGTCCTCGCCGACTCCTTGTCGATTACTGCTCCAGGTGCCGAGATTTCATTCCAGTATCGTGTTTTATAATAACTCTGCTTCCCCTTGCAACATGCATTTGAACTTTAAGGAAGTGTCCTGCATTTTACTGGAACTTTCCAACAGTTCATCTCATCCTTAATCTGCATAAAGATGCAAATTAACAACTATCTGAAGTAAGCTGCTGCCAACTGTAGCTGCTCTTAGCTCGGTTTGTTAGCCGGGCTGCCCGGACTGTGAGCTCAGAGCGCCGGGGGGGTGTTAGTGTTTGTACCCCAGGAAGAAGAAGAAGAAGAAGAAGAAGAAGAAGAAGAAGAGGAGGTTTACAAGAAAAACTGATGGGGAGCCGGTGTCGTGCCAGAACAGGAGCTGGGCAAGTGACCAATGTAACTGAGCTCAGCAGCCTCTATGTACATAATGGCAGAGGAAAAGAGAGTGAAGAGGACGATGACGTTGTTTCCTGATGGACAGTGAAGTAAACTGCTGACAGCTGTAGCTGCTGTTAGCTCATGTTAGCTCAGTCTGTTAGCTGCTGTTAGCTCATGTTAGCTCAGTCTGTTAGCTGCTGTTAGCTCATGTTAGCTCAGTTTGTTAGCTGCTGTTAGCTCATGTTAGCTGCTGTTAGCTCATGTTAGCTCAGTCTGATAGCCGGGCTGCTCGGACTGTGAGCTCAGAGCGCCGGGGGAATAAGTGGACCGCTGGGAAAATTAGGTTTTCAGGCCCGTACCGAGTCTCTAGATCACTTGTAGCTGCCGTTAGCTAGTTAGCCGTGCGGGTAACTCTTGATGGACAGTAAACTGCTGCCAAATGTAGCACTGTCTGAACGGGAAGCGAAGCTTGAAATGGACACCGAACCTGGTGAGAGGTGAGCGAGCAACAGAGGCAGAGAATGGCAGAGGAGAAGAGAGCGAAGAGGACGCTGACGAAAACATTTTATGGAGGAAATGTTTTCTGGTTTTCCCTCTGATGTCCTCCGGCTGCTCCGCCTCGACTCTCTGTGATTTACAGAGTTTATGATGGACAGTGAAGTGAACTGCTGACAGCTGTAGCTGCTGTTAGCTCATGTTAGCTCAGTCTGTTAGCTGCTGTTAGCTCAGTTCGTCAGCTTGGCAGTGAGCTCAGAGCGACGGGTACCCGTCGCTCTGAGCTCACTGCCAAGCTGACGAACTGAGTGTTTGTACCAACAGGCGTTATGGACTACCGGGAAGAAGAAGAGGAGGTAACTAGGCTCAGTAGCCTCTATGGACATGATGGCAGAGGAGAAGAGAGTGAAGAGGACGCTGGGCTGACTGCTGTTGGACTAGTCAGTGATATCAGCTGCTGCTGGGGACCTGGCTGATGATGTTTGGTCTACTTCTGTAAAGAAATGCATACTTCAGTTTTGTATCTTCTATGTCTGAACAGGTTAGGGCAGCTCCACCACCGTTAGATCAGTTGAAGTGGTGGGGAAGCTAACTGGGATTGGTGTGTGTGTGTGTGTGTGTGTGCAGCAGACCTCCGGGTATCAATTCAGACACATTAGACTGTGAAACTCTCCATTTGAAAGCACATGAGGCGTGCAGGAACAAGCAGCAGGGGAGGAGAAGACATAAGTGAAGGAGGAGACCAATAAAGATAAAGAGGAGGGGAGTCGCTCTCACCACCTCACCGTGAGCCCGACAGGCAGCAGCTGTGGAAAGCTCCACATGCCTCCTGCCATCCACGCTAATCCAGGCCGAGTGTGTGTGTGTGTGTGTGTGTGTGTGTGTGTGCAGGGCGTTTCGATGAATCCACAGAATCTGCATATTGATAAACATCCGTCTTTATTACTTTACAACTGCAGTTTAAGCGTGTGCTAACATGCGAGGCTCTGCTTCTACACTGTAAACACACACACACACACACACACACACAGGGCACAGCAAATGAACTTAATTGTGTGTGCCTGTGAGAATGTGTGTGTGTGTGTGTGTGTGTGTGTGTTTTCCTGGTGACAGCTATGTGGTGTGACCATGAGGTAGTGAGATAGTTGAGTGTTGTGTTACAGAGGCCGGGGGCCAAGACAACAACGGAGTGCTGTGGAGGGGCTCGCCCCCGCCCGAAACCGCACACTGTAAACCGACTGACCACCGGATGAGTGATAGCTGCTGTTAGCTCAGTCTGTTAGCCGGGCTGTGAGCTCAGAGCACCGGGAGAGTGTAACCCCTAAAACACGCCGCATGCAGAACGGCTCCGCCGTCCGCCAACTCACACATAATCCGTTTGTGATGCACGAGAGCGCACGAGATCTCGTGAATTCACGCATAATCGCGTGATATTTCCGGCTGTAGTCTCTTTGACTCCTGCGATGACATTCCACGCCGCATCTTTTTTCTGGTGTCCTTATAAAAAGGATGTGAGGTGTCATCAATGATTACACCTGAAAACCCCTCACCTGTTGACTTCAGGTCGGCACCGCCCATTATGATGTGTTCTTGTAATGAAACTCGATCCACGGTGAACACGGAGTATTTTATTTTGAAAATCAACCGGGGTTTTATTTTGTATTTTGTAGCCGATTTCCTTCCCCGCACAATCTGCTCTGTGCTGAATTTATGCGCCGTGCTCCGGCGTCCATGAACAATAGAAGCTCTGCGTATGTGTTGCGGAGGGCTGCCGGACGCCGCAGTCGGTCCGGAGCCGTGACACAGCGTGGACGGAGACTGTGAGAGCTGACACACTGACTAACATTGAAACGTATCGGCTTCGACACAGCGACGGAGCCGTTCCGCAGGCAGAGTATTTTAGGGGTTAGTGTTTGCACCACCAGGAAGAAGAAGAGAAGGTTTACAGGCCCGAAGCATGGAGCCGGTGTTGTGCTAGAACAGGAGCTGGGCACTACACAAGTTAGTATCATGGGTCACACATCACAATGGCAGAGGAGAAGAGAGCGAAGAGGACGCTGACGGAGGAAGCTAAGAAGAGAAAAGGAGAGAGTGAGCGTAAGTTTTTGTCACAATAGCGACCGCTGATCCAGAAAGTTTGGTGATGATTGCCTTGACGGATCACCCTGAACCTGAAACCTTGTACATCCTTAAGTGACACACTACACTGCAGCTCACACACACACACACACACACACACACACACACTCTCAGGCCTTAGGGCAGCATTCTTTGCGCTTAGTTTTAGTGTTCAGATGTGCCAGCATGCCGCATCTTGTTCGACTGGGCTTAACTGGGTGTATAGCATGACACACACACTTCATGGTGATATGCACAGATGGAGGGTGGAGGGTGGGGGGTGAGGCCATGCATACAGTAAGACAGGCAGACAGGGAGATGAAGAGAAGGTGGAGCACAGTCGAGAATATATTTCCAGGAACTCCAGCCGCTCACCTTTTCCTGCTTTGTGGCTCTTGGTTGGTGCTGCTGCATCCGGGCCTTTCCCAGCAGGTACATGAGGAGGTAGAGGTGGAGGAGGAGGAGGTGGTGGAGGAGGTGGTGGTGGTGGAGGAGGTGGTGGGAGTTCTGGGTGAGGAGGGCTGAGCTCTTGCTGACTGGCCGCTTGATCTCGACGCCCCATGGCGACCCCTGAGCTCGGCCCAGAGACTGCTCCGGCCTCTCTGGTCTGGCTCTGCGGGACACAGGGAGGGTGGAGGGTGGAGGGTGGAGGTGAGAGATCACGAGGTTAAAACAGCAGGGCGGAGGTCAGGGTTAACTAGATACAGTTAACTCCTCAGCCGGGGTGAGTGCAGCTGCAGTAACAAGGCCACATCCAACAAACCAAAACTCACCCTGTGAAGTTGGACATTTGGACATGGGGACTTATGGAGACTGACTCACTTCTGGAGCCAGCCTCAAGTGGACGTTAGAGGAACTGCAGTTTTTGTTACCGCTTGAAACAACCCAAGAAAGACCTAATGAATGAACGTTTAGGCCATCTGACCTGGTGTGAAGCTCACAGCGGTGATGCCGGAGGCGCACACGGGTATTAACAATGTTTCACTAAAACAGAAACTTAACCGAAGCTTTGTTTTTCCCCCACGTGGGTTAAAGTCAGAGTCAGTCAGAGTTGACCTTTCCTTCTGCAGAGATACTTTGTCTCTAGACTCTCGGAGGGAAACACGGCAGCGATCGTACGCGCTCACAGCGTGAGGCGGCAGGTCTGAAAACAATTAAGCTGCTGCCACATCCGCATGTTACCGCCCAACCTGCGCAGAGTCGGACCGTTACTGTGGAGGTAAAACACGCAGTGTGGGAATGAAATCACGACATTTTACACAGCATGTGAACGCTGTCATAAAAAACCTATAAACCTCCTGCCGTGCGCTGACACAAACTCCTCCTCCTCGTGTCCATTCTGTTTTTATAGAAACGTTAAACGCTCGTATAACGGGGTGATTATACACGTTCATGCAGACCCGACAGATGTGGCCGTGTGCGTCGTGTGCTCTGCTCAGAGAAAATCTAATTCAACTCTTTTTCCCTCTGCAGTGACTCGGCGTCCAGCTGGTTCGTGTTAAAATAACCTCGTGCGAGTTGACTTCGAATCCTGGAGGACAAACAGCGCTCGAGTGTGTGTCATGAGCCGAGGTGGAAAGTAACTAAGCAAACACAGTTTGGAGTATTTACGTGTCCTGATGCTGTTGTGTTCATTCTTCCACATGTATCTTACAGCTGAACAGACGATGAGGTTGCACTATTTTCCTTTTCAAAATAAAAGCTTAAATTCCTAAACAATGAAACAAACCGCTGCTCAACTCAGCACGCTCAACTGTTGCAACAAAACAGACATCACTGAGTCAGAACAAACTGTGAAGTGAAGCCACAGACTGCAGTTCCTCTAACGTCCACTTGAGGCTGGCTCCAGAAGTGAGTCAGTCTCCATAAGTCCCCATGTCCAAATGTCCAACTTCACAGCAGAAATAAACATGTTTACAGCCTGGTACAAAAAACAGTTTTGGTCTCTGTAGCTAATTTCCCCGTTCATGACAACTGTACTGAGGGTGAATTTATATACAACTCACCTGTTCACATTATATTAAGGCTTAAAGTTATGCAGGATTAAGAGCGTGGACGCTTTGATTGACAGGTGGGTGCTGTTACAGATCTTTCAGCCGCCTCAGGTCCACTGACTGATTTTGAGCTTCAAAATGTCTCTTCAGAAACCTGTGGGTCACGGACACGTTGTCCAATCTTTATACCGTCATTGGTCGCCACGATAGTTTTTAGTTGAAGTTAAATCCATTGTGCTGTTATCCGGAAACAGTGTCAGCTGTTTATCCAGGTTTACGGCGTCTTGCTTTAAAGCATCATCAATAATAACAATAGAAATAAATAATATATTATTATATGTTGTTGTTTTGTATAAATTCATTGATTATATGAGGAGTTTGTTATGCTGAAGGTAAACACTGTGAACATACGGAGGCTTCTCGTCAGAATAAAAGTTTTACTTTGCACCAAACTGTCCCAGACTGTGCGTTTAAAAAAGTGCCACATAAATACAATAAATAAAACTTTACTTTCTAAATTCTTCATGAAAAGATGATCAAGTGTTTCATGTTTAAAAGTTGTTTCTCACTCCGACCAACAATCAAAGCGTCCACGCTCTTAATCCTGCATAACTTTAAGCCTTAATATAATGTGAACAGGTGAGTTGTATATAAATTCACCCTCAGTACAGTTGTCATGAACGGGGAAATTAGCTACAGAGACCAAAACTGGTTTTTGTACCAGGCTGTAAACATGTTTATTTCTGCTGTGAAGTTGGACATTTGGACATGGGGACTTATGGAGACTGACTCACTTCTGGAGCCAGCCTCAGGTGGACGTTAGAGGAAGTGCAGGTCTGTAGTTTCACTTCACGGACACGGAGGTTTCCGCTTTAAACAGCAGACAAAGTTAGCAACTAGCCGGTGAGCGTAGCTTAGCATTTAGCAGCTTAAAAACTTTGGTGGAGACCAAAACTGAGGTTTCCTCTTGGTGACGTCACGTCCGTGTTTTTTACAGTCTGTGGTCTTACAAACCGACAGTGTCGACCACAAACTGTGGAAGGGACCAGAATAATACTGCAACACGTCTACTGCTGTAAAGTTATCGCGTGCACGAAACAAACGCGTCAATAACGCAATAACACAATAACACAATAACGCGACTGCTTCGGGTTTACAGAGAAACTTCAGAGTGAGAGGAAAGGAAGGAGAGAGAGAGAGAGAGAGAGAGCATTTATAACTTCCTGGGGATTCACTGGAGACACACACACACACACACACACACACACACCACAGAGGGTTGATTTCAGCATAGAGAAATGTGCTGACCTGCACTAAGCAGGAGCCAAGGGCAACAAAACACTAAATACAAACGCTCCTCTCTGAGCTGGGTACTTTCCCTCCGCTGCTCGCACATGTTTCGACAGTGTGCCTGTCTGCCTCTGTGCGAGTGTGTGTGTGTGTGTGTGTGTGTTTACGTCTCACACCACAGATCCAAACTCTCCTTTATATCCCCCACGTGACGGTAACGGAGGGTTAAACCAAGCGCTCGGCGTCACAGAGCCGAGCGACCGCATTTTTTTGGGGGGGTGGGGGGTTGTAGACAACTCTGCTGCTATCGTCGATATTTGTGTGACACTTTGTGTGTTTTTCTGATCGTCGCACAGAAGGTCGGCGGTTCAAAGCCCGCGTCACGATTAGGATTAGTTATTAGACTCGTCATAAAAAGTCCCAGAACTCCATGAAAACCGAGAATACTTGGATCAGTTTGGACTCGGAGAAAGAGGGAGCGAGTCTTCTCCCTCCTCGCTGAATCGCGAGGTGGGAGACTTTAAGTTTCTACTTCTACTTCTCGTGAGGTGAGGGGTGTTCAGTTGGTCGCAACACCAGTGCACGTGCCACCGAATACAGCTCGCGAGAGTTTGTTCTCCACCCGACTTCAAACTCCATCAGCAGTAGAAACGTATTTTTCCCTCCAGACGTCGTTGACTTTGGTCATTTTTCTGGTTTCTTTCCTGTCGGCGGGTTGCACGCCGTGCGTTACGTCACGTCAGAGCTGAAGCCTTCCCGCGCCTTCGCTCTGAATTCAGAACATTTCACACGGTTCAATCTGGACCACGACACCACAGCGCTGATCTCAAAGTGCCGTGCGTGTTTCCTGCCTCATTGTGTAATATCTGTTTGTGCTGTTCGGTGTCTGTGTTAACGTTACATGCACGCTGTGTTTGTTCCCCACCTTGTGCCAGCAGGTGCAGTGAGTGTGGCAGGGCTGGCAGGCTGACGGAGGCAGGTAGGCGGTGCTGACGTCGGGCGGCGAGCAGGCGGCGGCGGCGGGTGACAACGGGCCCATCGGCAGGGAGACGGTCTGATGGTGATAGTGGTGATGCGGCTGGGCGTAACACGCGGCAGCTCGATCCCCGCCGGAGCCTGACGCCGCTGGGGCCTCTGCTCCTCCTCCACCTCCTCCTCCACCTCCTCCTCCACTCACCTGCAACATGACAACAAAGTCAGACACACAGCTGGACTAACGCGTGACGGCGGCGTCACGAGACAAAAACACCACAACATGCCTGAAAACTGCAGCTAACAGCGGACTGTGAGCTCAGAGCACCGGGAAGAAGAAGAAGAGGTTTACAGGAGCCGGTGTCGTGCCAGAACAGGAGCTACAGGAGCATTGGACAGCTGAGAGTCCATAGAGAAGATCTGGGCGGTGTTTAATGGACAGTTTGTGGTGTGTCGGTTGTTTCTGAGCTCATATTGAAAAAAACAAAACGCTTTCACCCACATGACCGAGGCAGCCTGTCATCGACGGCGTCTCACCTGTAATTTAGTCGTACAGGTAACACACTTCCTGTCCCGGGCCTCTCATTAGTTTGGATTCCCCCTTTACTTTCTTAAAACCCTCCAAAATAAAGTTTTGTCCCACTTCTCGGGGACGTGTGATTCATGTAACTCACTTCATGGTTGGTTAAATCATGTTCACCTGCAGGTCAGGTGTGACCTCCGTCCCCTCTCACCTGCAGGATGTCCTGGATCTGTCCCAGCTGCTGCCTCAGCACCTGCTTCTGGTGGAAGCTGAAGGCCGGGTGGTGTGAGGCCATGGTGAACAGCAGGAGGAACTGCTCCTCGGTCCTGCCGTCGTTCAGCGCCAGGCCGTAGTTATTGATCACCGTGTCTATGTGAGTCAGAGTCCGGTACAGGACCCCCGCCGCCTCCCTGTTGTCGGAGCCGAGCAGGGCGAGGGACACCAGCAGTTTGCTGCGCACCACCTCGTCCGTGATGTTGGTGAGACCCGACAGGTCTGCGGGGTTGTTGGCTTTGATCTCCGCATCCCGCAGGGAGTGATAGTCCTTGCGGGCCAAGTCCTCCAGGCAGGAGCCGAGGAAGCGCAGCTCGATGGGGACGCAGAGGTCCAGGAGGCCGCACAGGAACTCCGCTCTCTGCGCTGAGGTGAGGGAGGAGAACCAGCGGTACACCCCCTCCCTCTGGACACAGCTCCGGCTCTCCACCATCCTCCACACATGCGCCGGTCCTGGTCCTGGTCCTGGTCCTGGTTCTGAACTTTAAAACACCGAAGAGACTCAAACTTCACAACAAAAAGAGAGCGCGTGCGTAATTGCGCAGGCGCGCGAGAGAGCTCCTCTTAAGAAGTCCAGATCTGTGAGCGCGTCTCTGACGTGAGCTCGGTTCTTTGTTTTGGGCCTTCCCCGAACCACAATGTCACCAAGTCGCCAAGTCGGAGTCCCTCCGCCGAGTCCCTCCCCGCCGGTCGGACCCTTCCTCCTCCTCCTCCTCCTCCTCCTCCTCCTGGACTGGACAGAAACAGCTCGTGCGCAGGAGATCAAAACACGCCGCCCCATTCAAGGAGCCGCTCACCCGCGCGCAGACCGTTTGATCGGAGCCGCCCCGCACCGCTGTCCCGCACCGCGCGGCGAACCCGCCCAGTCCTCATGGTTCCGACAACTTGTGAAGTCTGGCTCTGCTGCGAAGGGTTAAACTTTACCGAACTGAACTCGTGCTGCTGGAAATCAGAAGACCCGAGACACGAACACACCGTGACCCAGAGACCGGAGCTTTCCGCCGGTGCCCATCAGTGGAGCCGCTCAGGTCAGAGCCTGCAGAGAACCATGAGTCCCGAACCCAGAAAAAAACAGCTGTGTATAACATTATCCAAGTCTGCCAGCAGGCCCAGCCCATCCGACAGCAAAGGTCTCCTCTGATTGGCTGCGAGCACCTGTCCGTATCCGAGTGCTCCTCTCCTGATTGGCTGAGAGGGATATCCGCCGCCCTGCCATTTCACATCTTTTCCTCATGCGCTCATACATTTCTGAGCTCGGTTACCGGAGCTTTAAAGTGCCAGATACACGTTAGACTGTTATATACAGAGCACACACATACAGTGATATTTACCGGTACATTTTACAGTCTTTCACTGTCATGGTTTAGCAGTTTTATTCCCATATTTAATAAAAAAAACTGTTTTGAATGTGCCTTATAAATAAAAAATATATTAACAGTGTGTTTTACTGTATAATTAAGAGTCTCTAATATACAATATACTGTATAAATCCCCTTTAAATGCCTTATATTTTTCCATATTTTAGGTTTTTTTAATCGAAAGAAACACTATATAAATAAAAATATATATATTACAGTGTTTTACTGTATAATTAAGAGTCTCTAATATAAAATATACTGTATAAATAAATCAATTAAGGTTATATATGATATGATGATATAAACCTGTAAAGTGTTTCACTGTAAAACCTACAGACATTTTTTTTTACAGTGCTCCTCAGATATGAGGGCTAAACAAAAGGACTGACTGTTACAAACACACAAAGCAGAAATATTTAAGGATTACTGTTATTACCGGGTTTTATGATGTCATAAATAAGTAAAGTAAGTCATAAAGTCGCGGTCGCAGGTGTCAAAGGGTAACGTCAGCTCATAAAAACACAGTTTGATGGTTTAATTTCACGTCACAGCGGCTGGTGGTTCACTAAAGACACCTACATGTTTTATTTAGAGTTATTTCTTTTATAGTTTCTTCCCACAGGCTATCCAAATGTTTAAATTCAGTTATTTGTTCTTTAAGACATGCAAACACGTGCTGGTCATACTGTGTATATGCTGCACAAACCAGATTTATTGTAGCATCCTTCATCATCTGCAGATAAGACAAGACAGACTTTCACCTGTCGCAGCAGCTCGTATACACGAGGTCGACGCATAAATAAGAAATATATTTTAAAAGGTCATGAAGTCATGCTGGTGTTACCGCTTATACCTACGATGCTACAACCATCGTTCACACCTCGGGTGACTTTAACCACGTGAAGCTCTGGCCGGGTCGATGATCCTGCCCAGGAGGAATACTCGGATCTCCACAGCAGTCGTCAGAACTGAAGAAGCTTCTTGGATGAGAGACGAAACATCTTCACTGATCTACTACAACTCCAGTTGCCTCAGATTTAAAGCTTCTGAACTCAGGCTGGACCTGTGGTAGATCTTCGTGCAGTCTGTTGATGAAGGAGCTGTTTAAGGCCTCCACAGTCCCACGCAGGAGGCGAGAGGAGTTCTTCATGAACCTCCTTCTTTTCCACCACCTCCTCTGTGGAGTCTAAGCGGACAGTCCAGGACAGAGCTGGACCTTTTGACCAGTTTGTTGAGTCTTGTTCCTGTCCCATGACCACCACAGAGTCCTGCACACTCCAAAGGACCTCTGACGACTTTGGCCCTTCTTGTTCAGGACGAGTTGTCCAACCAGTCTGGTTTGTTGTTGAGGTGAACACTCAGATGTTTGTACGCTCCCATCATCTCCACGTCCAGTACATGGACGTTCACCGCAGTAGTCTGAGGCGTCTTCCTCCTGAAGTCCATCACCATCGTCCTTCGTCTCGTCTGCGCGTGATGACCGCCCTGTACTGCTTCTCACCTCCAACGATGGAGGTATCATCAGAGACTTCTGAGTGTACAGGGTGGAGACATCAGACTCATAAATACTAATCTGTATATTCTAGTTTATTTCTGTGATAGAACTAATTCTGATTAACTTGATGCTTTTATTTTGTAGTTCACATGTAGGACCAGAAGATGGCATCAGACGTCCACGTTTAAAACCTCCATCAGACTCCACCTGATGCAGCAGGAGGCCTGCGCTGACGAAGGTGGTGTTACATCCACCGTGACACCTAAAAACATCACGACGCGTGAGCGTAACGTGGATTAACGCTCATCTCTAGTGTCCTCCGTCCTCCCTCTCATTGAGGACGTCGGTCCCTAGAGGTAAACCCCGCCTCCAAACACACACACACACACACACACACACCCCGCCTCTGATGCTGACGGAGGACAATTCGGTTAGGGTTGCTATGGTAACCGTACCACTCCCTCCATCCTCCCTCCCTCCGTCACATCAGGGATGCTGCCTCACGTACGTTTAAAAGTATTAAAACACAACACAAAGAAACGAGAGTCAGGAGTCGTTTTCTTTCAAACACTTTCATTATTTTCTCCACATAACTCAAAAACGAAAAGTAAAATTCCCAGAAACAGAAAGAAAGAAAGAAAGAAAGAAAGAAAGAAAGAAAGAAAGAAAGAAAGAAAGAAAGAAAGAAGAGTCAAACTATAGAGAGAGAGCTTGGCATGCTGTAGCATGCTGCGGACTAACAGGGGTTGGCGCAGGGCATCGTCACCAGGCTGATGGCGTACAGCGGAGCTTCAGTCTGGGACCCGAAATGAAAACATGTTCTGCCTCTGGTCGGGGGTTTGGGTCGGGTTTGGGTTGCAGGCACATTAGACTGTACTCTTGTAATAACGTGGGGGGGAAACACCAGAAATGAGTCGAGTGTGGGTTCCGATCCGTAGTTTGAGAAACGCTGTTGGACAAAAACAACAACCAAAAAGAGAGAGAGAGCAGAGAGGCCTACCTGACCCTCCCACCCCCCTGCTGGATGTTGTTACCAATGGCAACAGGCTTCAACCATCCCATCACGTGGAAGAAGGAGGATGCAAACACACACACACACACACACACACACAGTGTCCTCACTGGACTATAAAAATAGACAACTTGTGATCTGTATTTGTGACTCTGTCTGTCCGTCATTCGAAGAAATGGAGATGTTACAGTAAAACCCCGACGACTGCTCGCTTCTGCAATCCTGTTAAAGCAACACTGTGAAACTTTCCTCTGATGAACATCTGTGACCTCCTGTTGATCCACTCTGACCTGTGATCAGGTGAACGGTGTCTCTGTCATTCGTACGTCTGTTCTCACACTATGTAACTTTGGGCTCCGGGTCGGGAGAAGTACGTAACGCTTTACGGCACTAAGTCACACAGCAGCAACTATTTCACTGATTCTGGTGAAACTGGATCATATTTTATGGAGGAAATGTTTTCTGGTTTTCCCTCTGATGTCCTCCGGCTGCTCCGCCTCAACTCTCTGTGATTTACAGAGTTTATGATGGACAGTGAAGTAAACTGCTGACAGCTGTAGCTGCTGTTAGCCAGTGTCGTGCCAGAACCGGAGCTTGGCAATATGTAAGTCAGTATCATGGATCACGTCAGCTGCAGCTATAAATAACTTATCCACTCCAAGGGAGTCTGGACGAATGAGCTGACGTTAGCTACCCAAGACTGGATTTTGATACGTTAGCTTTGACTTTGGACTCTGTGTTGTGGTGGTTGCCGGACTTCAACGTTAACTGTCTGTTAGCAAAGGAGATTTGGACCAGAGTCTGACGAGCAGACAACGTAACCAGGCTCAGCAGCTTCTATGGACATAATGGCAGAGGAGAAGAGAGTGAAGAGGACGCTGACGGAGGAAGCTAAGAAGAGAAAAGGAGAGAGTGAGCGAGCAAGAAGCCGCCGGACAAGAGTAAATGTGGGACTGACTTTTAGTGGTTGGTGAGAGCTTGGTGAAATAAAAGGCTGAAAGACAGACGCCGAGCTGGGCTGACTGCTGCTGGACTAGGCAGTGATATCAGCTGCTGCTGGGGACCTGGATGATGATTGGCTGCTGGCAAAGTCGCCGACTCGAGTCAAATACTCGAGTACAGCTGAATATAGTTACCACAGCAGGATTACACAGCGTTGCTTTAAACAGGATACTTGGAGGCTTCGGCTGGTTTGATTGAACCCATCAAAGATCAAGAATAGTCCATAAATAAAAACGTCTGGACTCTTCTCAGCTGCTCCCGTTGAAACTTAACGTGTCGCATGTGCTTCTGAAGCTTCGTCACCTTCAGATTCAAACGCACGACTAAGATATTACAGTACGTATGCATGCATCGTTGTACTTTTATCAATTTGCGCTACAAAAGCAAGGCAAGTGGCGACTACTGTTTTTTTTTTTCTTTTCAGACATCTTGCAAGTATAGTATAAAAGACGTAGTCTTCAAGTCAAGTTTCGAGAGCAGCAGCTGATTTACCGACGTGATTCCCGCTGCAGGTTTCTGCAGCATTACCTCGCAAAGCCTCTTGCCAGTGGTAGAGTAGGCGCAGGGTTTTTTTTTGCCAGGGATGATCTGTCGTGAACTAACACCAACTCAGAGGAAGCTCCATCCTCTGACTGGTGTGTGTGGAGGTGGGAGAGAGTAGGAGGCAGAGATGGAGAGAGAGCGGCTGACAGCTGATGCTAGTAGGCTCGATGTGGACGAGCAGCGACTGCGTCCTCGTGAGACGCTCTTGTAAAGTTCATGAAAGACCACACACACACACACTGCTGGAAAAAGACTCATTTACACACATGCACGCTGCAAACATACGGTGTATACAGCATGCACGCACACTTATTCTCCTTCCCGTCGCGAGATGAAGAGTGAGAGAGAGAGAGAGGACGGATGAGCGACGCCGTCCATCGGTAACAACAACCCCGGCAGGCGGAGGAACTAAAGAGGCAGGGGTTATATAAAGAGAGAGAGAGAGAGAGAGAGAGGGTGGAGGAGGGGGTTACAAAATAAAGAATATATCCATCATCAACATATTGTACATGAGAGAAAATGTTAATAAATAAATTAGAAGTTACAAATCTGTTGAAAACTATGATTTGAAGATGAAAAAGTCTGTCTGGTCAGTCCTGTCTGCAGACAGTGGAAGCAGCTCTCGTGGCCAGACGTTTGAGTCCAAACGTGAGCTCACTTCAAGTCCACTTTCTGGACTGAGAGAGGCTGAACCCGTCCTTTTCGTCTCCTCACCTCCTCAGCCTCTTTGGTCCTCTCCTTTAGCCGTGTTGCAGTCCCCTCTTGGCGGGAAAAAGGAGCAGCAGATTCGTAATACTCGTATGAATTTATAGTTGTTGTTGTTGTTGTAGCATAGATAGGCTGACTCTGAAAGCGGTGCTGTCTTTAAATAAAAAAGTGGATAAACAAAATAGCCACTCCGATGTTGAGCAGGATCACCATGACGACGAGGATAGAGCTGTAGGCCTGCGTGGGAGAGAGAGAGAGGAGAGAGTGTCATGATAATACAAACACATGTACACACAGTCATCCCTGTCACAGCTGCTCACTAACGTGTCAATAAATTCAGCAGAAAGGGAAGAAACCTCCAAACCAACCTGTGCGTCACAGGAGGCGCTTTGACACAGTTTGACCCACGAGGTCCCGTCAAGGGACCAAACCGCTGTTTAATATCAATGTCTGTGATGTCTGACTTTCTGCAGGTAAATCAAGCAACAGGCCTACGGTAGCCCAGAACGGACAAACTGTTTGACAGGAAGCCAGACACAGAAACAACACAGAGGATCCGGTGGATTTTCAAAATAAAACATCTCCGTGCAAACTGACAGTCGTAAAAACAGACAGAAGAGAAACAAATAAAGTACGTAGCATGTTTAGAAGAACGTGAACCAGGAAAATGAGCAAATCTGAGCGAGTAAACAAAGTGTGGAGCAGTGGCGTCACTAGGCCTATTTTAGGGGGGCTTCAGTTTTATTATTATTTTTATTTATTAAATTTTTTTTTCACAAAAAAATGCCTATTTATGCAATACAAAGTGGCCAGAATATGAGTTTAAACCAATAATCATATAAACTGTCATTATTCACTTAAATATGATCATAAATCTCATTTCATCGGGTACGGTAGAGAGAGCCCCTTCAGTGCGTCATTATACAATCCATTCCACTTTTTCATATAGAGAACGCCCACATCACTGAAATTCCAGTCCATGTTTTCCATGCGACCCTGCTCACTGCCGCTTGCGTGTTTACCTCTGAAGTACACAGAGCCGAACCTCACAGCGGCAAGAGCAGAGCGCGAACGCATGGGTGAAGGATGGACATTAGAGCCTTTTTCAAGAAAGTAAGCATTCATCACTGCTGGTAGTAACACTTAGCTAACAGCAGAGTTATGAAACACTTGCCCTCTTCATTTTGTGCAGGTATGTACGGCACCTGCAATTGTTTTTATTTGTATTTTAGCACAATTTAACTGGTGTTGTTTAGCTGGTAAAGCAGCTGAAGGTGTATGGAGGCGTCATCGTCTTAGATTAATCAATCGATTGACAAAGCTTTAATTGGTGCTCTGAAAAAATTTTTGGCTTTAACTTTTCTCCTCTGTGGGCTAAGCCACCCCAGTTTCTTAAACCTAGTGACGTCCCTGGTGTGGAGGTAGAAACGCTGCTGTTGGGTTTGAAGTCGAGGACAGACCAAAACAGCGTGACAGAGACGAGCTCGGTGGAGTTTCAGGGTGAGACTGTTAGAAGTCACTGAACAAAGCTGGAGCCAGGGCATGATCAGCTAGCTTAGGAAACACGTAAGAAGGACAGGTTTTAACCAAGCGGCAACCGGAAACCGCAGTTCCTCTAACGTCCACTTGAGGCTGGCTCCAGAAGTGAGTCAGTCTCCATAAGTCCCCATGTTCCACAGCAGAAATAAACATGTTTACAGCCTGGTACAAAAAACAGTTTTGGTCTCTGTAGCTAATTTCAGCTTCCTCCTCACAGCTAATTTAAACATAAGCAAAGACGTGGATCATCGGCGGACCTGACGACCTGAGCTGAATTTATTAACTCCAACCAGGGCTTACTGAGGTTGTGTGTAAAGGATATCGTGGCTACGAGGCATCAGTCCGGACACTAATGTCATTAAGACAGTTCTGTAAAGATGAATATAATAAAGAAGCATGTGAAGAGACAATAAGATGTCCCAGGATTGAACCCTGAGGAACTCCTTGAGGGAAAAAAACGTTGAAGAGCTGAACTGCTAACCCACGTCCTCAGACGTCCAATAATTACTGACAGAGTCACTTTCCACTGTACCAAACCTTCTTAGAAACACATCTGCCTTAAGATAAATAACAATCCTGTGTCGGGGAAGCCCACCGTGTCTGACAGCGTGAGGCGGCGTCATGCTCGATGACACTTCAGCAGATGCTTGGTGATAACCTGGGTCGTGCGGGTGAAGGCCGGTCGCCCTGACCGCCTGTCCACACTGGGTAAATATGTGAAAGCGTACACGGGATATTCATCATTTATTTTCGATGCAGCACGTTTTTTTTTTCTTGCTTGAAAGCGACATGTTTGAACATGGAGTGTATTTAGGTCTGAAGACCTTTTAATGCTTTTAATTAAGTCTACCTCTAAAATAATCTGAACAATAGTTGCAGTGGGAGAAGAGAAAATGGGACTGTGAGTAACACTACGCTCTTAAAATTAAGCAACACACTGTTGTAAATGAATCTGTCTGGGGTGGCTGCTAACGAGGTTTCTGACGATCAATCCACTGTGATCTGTGTCACAGATGATTAACAGACCGGGGTAACATTTGTCTGTTTCATAAGAAAATAAGCGCCTGAGTTTCTATTTTTAGTTGATTAGTGAACAATCAGATTATTTTTTAGTCTATTTATTTCATTAGTGCCGATAGAGGATGATCGTTTACAACACACCACAGGGAAGCGACGTCTGTTCTACAAGTTCTACAAAGTTTCAGAGATGCTAAATACAAAAATTAGTCCGGGACTCTGAGGTGACTAAATCTAGTTTTGTCCATCCATTGCATGTAGTGGGGGACAGCAGCCAACAAGCTATGATGAACCCGCCGTACTCTACCTGTCCACCACTATGCAATGGATCGGTGCCGGATCCTGTATGACAGATTCAGACTAAATACAGCACTGCTAGGAGAAAACTCTGAGCAATACGTGGCCATTCTAGTCAAGGTTTCAAACTCTACCGGCTCCGCCACGGTCCGGTTCAGAAGTGGGCACCTTGAGCTGACAGGAAGCCAAACACAGAAACAGCATAGAGAATCCGGTGGATTTTCAAAATAAAACACCCCGTGCAATCTTCCGTTTGTAAAAACAGAAACAAATGAAGTACGTAGCATATTTAGAAGAACATGAACCAGGAAAATGACCCAATCTGAGCAAGTAAACAAAGTGTGCAGGGATAAACGCTTCTGAAACGCTCCTGGTGGGTTTGAAGTCGATGCAGGACGGAACAAAACAGCGTCGCATCCGCAACGCGCCAGAGACCATTCATTTGAGTGCATCCGTTCTGTCTGCAACAGGCGCTCAGAAAAACGCAGCGACCTGCATCGTGGAAGTTGAAGCCATATCCAACTTTTGCCGAGCAGTGGTTGAGCGACACAGACAGTGAATGAGATGAGAGGGAGCGCCGAAGAATCGTCCAAATAAAAAGTTATTTTCTGATTGTTTCACTGCAACACCTGATCTGGTCTGAACAGGAACAGGACTGCTTTTTGTCGCCACGACGAGGGAATCTCTGCAACGATTGGCTAAGGTTGTAGAAAGGTTGTTGTAAGAAGGTGAGGAGATGAGTGTTATGTGTCCACCTCCACACCCCGGGACTATAAAATCACTTATTTTGGCTTCGACTCTCTTTTATGCCTCAAACTTTTCCTACGAATCAAAGACACGGGATCTGATAATGAGAGCGCAGTCAGAGACAGAGAGGACAAACACTGAGCCCCCGAGCGAGTAACCTTGGTCTGCTTTCTGATCCTCATCTGAAGTTTGAAGCTGAAAATAAAATATCACCAGCGTGTCGCCTTTTATCATGTCAGGAAATACTGCAAAAGTATCTCTCCCACGCAGAAACCAAAGGCTGTATGCGAACAGTACAACAGTACGGCAGATCCTGGTTATCGGGCTGCACCATCGTGTCTTAAAGAGCTCATAGTTCCTTATAGAACACTGCTGGTTCCTCGTGGTTCCTTTAATCTCCAAAACAATCTCCCATTTTGGGTTGAAGTCAGAACCAGAACTTCCTGCAGCTCACTCTACCCGTTGAACCACCTGTTTGTATTTTTCGAGTCGATCAAGTTGATCTCATCTCATTTTGTTTGTCGTTTTTCCGTCGTCACGTCATTTTGTTGTTGTTGTTGTTGTTGTACCGCTGAGGGCTCGGCCGCCTGGGGACGCGTCTTCATGAGGCGTTTGTTCCTGTAAATACGAGCCTGTGGGACGCTCGGAGGTTCAGTTCTGTGTTCCATGATGACGACGGACCGGTTGATGTCTCGGAGTGGACGCGGAGGTGCAGAGCTATTTTTGGGGGGGAACGGATGTTTCACGGTGTACCGGATACAGTAAAAGAAGTCTGAGGGTTGTTTGGTGTGTTTGCGTTACGCGTTTTTGTGTTGCAATGACAGAAAAGTTTGATTATTGTGTGTGTGTGTGTGTGTGTGTGTGTGTGTGTGTGTGTGTGTGTGTGTGTGTGTGTGTGTCAGAGCAGCCCCGGTGTTCCCGTGGTGTTTGCAGCGTTCCCTGTGTGTGATAGTATCTGTGTGTGCTGTGAACCACCTTACACAAATCTCATTTGCTTCTCTGCGGCTGCAAACACACACACACACACACACACACACACACACACACACACCCTACCTCCACCCACCCACCCCTTTGTCACTGACACACACCCACCGATTGGCTGCCGTTGATGCAAGGCATAAGCTGTTCCCTAGCAACAGAGCGCTGGTTAACCAATAGGGGACCTTCTGTGAGGAAGGGGCTCGGTTTGCCAGTCTGCTGTTACTAAGGTGCAGCGAGGACCGCCGGGTTCTCTCACTGTGTGTGTGTGTGTGTGTGTGTGTGTGTGTGTGTGTGTTTTCATGTTGAGTAGCAGGTAGCAGCAGCAGACGCTAAGCTACAAAATAGCCGACTAGTGCCGGAGTCACATCACGCTGCTGCAGACAAATCTGTGTTAAACACACACACACACACACACACACACACACACACACACACACATGTGTTTGTACATGTGTGTGTGTGTGTGTTTCACTTGCTGCTGACTCTCCTGTGGTTTCATTAGCTAATGCTGTGACTGTATTATCATGCAGGATTAGCATGGTCGGGCCGTCCACCAGCCTGAGACGAGACGTACACACACACACACATATATATATATATATATATATGTGTGTGTTTATCCATCCCTGCTCGCTCATAGTTTCTTTATTTCACAAGGTTAAGCCTCGTGCCTCTTATCTTAACTATGTGGGATAACATTGTGTTATGTCACCGGGGGGGAGTATCCTCATGACACTGAGCAACAATCCTTTTAGTCAAATCAATGTGTGGCAGTGACACGACAGATATGACAATGCACAATGCAGAACAGATACAGATACGCTGTCCGGGCCGAGCAGAGACGCGACTGAAATTTAAAGCTGCTGCATATTTTTAATAATTTCCTCTGATAAACTGACGTCTGTGACCTCCTGTTGCCCACACTGACCTGTGTCAGCTGAACGGTGTCTCTTGTCATTCGTACGTCTGTTCTCACACTATGTAACTTTGGGCTCGGGTCGGGAGAAGTACGTAACGCTTACGGCACTAAGTCACACAGCAGAGCACTATTTCACTGATTCTGGTGAACTGGATCATTTTATGGAGGAAATGTTTTCTGGTTTTCCCTCTGATGTCCTCGGCTGCTCCGCCTCAACTCTCTGTGATTTACAGAGTTTATGATGGACAGTGAAGTAACTGCTGACGCTTGTAGCTGCTGTTAGCTCATGTTAGCTCAGTCTGTTAGCTGCTGTTAGCTCAGTCTGTTAGCTGCCGTTAGCTCATGTTAGCTCAGTTTGTTAGCTGCTGTTAGCTCATGTTAGCTCAGTCTGTTAGCTGCTGTTAGCTCAGTCTGTTAGCTGCGGTTAGCTCATGTTAGCTCAGTCTGTTAGCTGCTGTTAGCTCATGTTACCTTATGTTACCGTCACCCAGGGCCGGTCTTAGCTATGGGCAATGTGGGCTGCCGCCCAGGGTGCATTCTCCGTGGGGGGCGCACGAGCGCCCGAAAAAGAAAAAAACCTCGCGAATTTTCGATACCGGGTGTGGGGCCAGGGTTACCGGGGCGCAAATGTGGCCAGGACCGGCGCTGCCGTCACCGCTTCCAGGGTCCCGACTATCCAATCCACGGGATCCAATCTGAAGATCAACTTTATTTACTTGTGACTCGATTACTGTACCGCCCTCCTGACGGGCCTCCCAGCCTGCACAGTAAAAACTCTTCAGATGAGAACGTGGAGGCTCGCCTGCTCTTCGATCATGGAGCTCCTCTGTCGACCTGTAGCAGCCACATTAAACTCAGATCTCTAACACTGACTACAAAGCAGTCTGCGGTTCTTGATCGTCCTCATACAGACAGATGTTACCTCCTCCTGGCTCTGCCACCTGTACGCTCAGGACAGTCCAAACTTTTCTGTCTGTTGTTCCCCGTTGGTGGAACGTCCTACCAGTTCCTACAGATCAGGGGCGTCCCTCTCTACCTTCACAGACCTCCTGAAGACCTCCAGCTCTTCAGAGAGGACCTCCTCTACAACACTACCAACAACTCTTGAACTCTGGACCTCAGACACCTTCGTCCCCGTCCCTCCTCCAGTGCATCATCTTGGTTCACCTACATTGGTGTGGTTGGTCTTTGTAACTTCTGCAGTAGTGTGGGGACTAAAAAATGAAATATAATTGTCACACTAACTTTGGCATGTTGGCCGTCGTTTAATCTCAGTTGTTAAAATAATTAACCCATCAGGTTAATTTGTGTAGATACAGTGATGTGGAAAGTCCATTAGACATAATATTACAGTGGTTCATTAGTCTTAACAACACAAACAGTCGGACGGGTTTTAAAGTAGCCTTTAGTTCAACTATATTTCATTTAACTTCATCTGAACATGGAGAGGATTCTTTGCTCTAATGGACTCTAATGACACAGCAGTGTTGGTCGGGCAGTGAGCAATTACCTTATTATTATTATGAACGGGGAAATTAGCTACAGAGACCAAAACTGTTTTTTGTACCAGGCTGTAAACATGTTTATTTCTGCTGTGAAGTTGGACATTTGGACATGGGGACTTATGGAGACTGACTCACTTCTGGAGCCAGCCTCAGGTGGACGTTAGAGGAACTGCAGGTTTTAGCTTCACTTCACAGCCAAGTAACTAAATAGTAACGTGACGTGAGTATCCGTCACTCCCTGACTCTGTTGTCTCAGCGTTTAATAAGTGTTGTGTTTGCGTTCTTACCGTGTTGCCCTTGCTCTGTGTGAGGCTGAGGTCCTGCTGCTCCGGGGTGATGGGTGAGGACTTCAGAGGGGGGGAGAGGGTGAGGTCCCGACGTAGAGGCCGTGAATCCATCTTTTCCCCCGCTCTGTCCGCCTTGTGTGAGTCTTTAGCCCCGTCCTTCCCCTCTCGTCCCTCCCTCCCGTCACGGTTCTTATGCCGCTGACGCTGCACGGCGTGCGAGCGCCCCTCTCCGTGAGCGTGACTGTGACCGTGCCTCTCCCCCCCGTGCCCATGGGACTTGTGGGTAGTGGAGTCTCTGGGCTGTAAAGGCTTCATCTCCATCTCGTAATTGCTAATTTTCTCCTCGTCCTGCTCCAGCAGCCGGCCTCCCCTCCCGTGCACGCCCCTGTGCCCGGACGTCCACGAGGCGGACGAGGATGACTCCGTCCACCTGTCCCCTCTGGCCTGTCTGTGATTGGATGATCCGTGCTCCCGGGACTTGTGATTGGAGGAACTGTGTTTGTGTCCATTGGTCCGGCTCGCTCCTCGTCCACTGACCCCACCTCCTCCACCTTTTGATAACATTCCTCTCCTCTTGTCTTCGCTCCAGCTGTTGGCCCGTGAGTACTCCCCCTTTCCTCCTTCACCTCCACCACCACCGCTTCCTCCCTCCATCAACACCTGGATCTCCGTCTGCCCTCCTCCCCCACCTTTCTCACCCCTTTCTCCTCCGTCCTTCCCTCTGTCGCTGTGGTCCACGGCGCTCTGCCGGTGGAAGCGGGCACTCTTGCTGCGCTGGGACGGCCGTGCGGGTGGAGGCGGAGTGTGGGGCGGTGAGGACGAAGGGGGGCTGAGGTCCGGCGTTGCGGCGTCGTTGGAGGGGTCATCGGAGGCCGCGCTCTTCACGTAGAGGTCGGGGCTGTCGGCGGTGCCGGCGCTACTCGAGAGCCCCTCGCCCTCCACCTCGCTGGACACCTGACGTTTAGGACGCTGCACCTCCATGCCTGCAAAAGATGGAAGGATGAACAATTTTACAACATTGTGTCATTTGTCAAGCTGCTGCCGAATGTAGCTGCTGTTAGCTAATCTTAGCCGAGCTGCCCGGACTGTGAGCTCAGAACACCGGGGGAGTGAAGAAGAGCAGGTTTACAGGAATACTGTTAGGGGGTGGAGCCGGTGTCATGCCAGAACCAGAGCAGGGCACCAAAGAAGTTGGTACCGTGGCTCACGTTAGCCGACTCCATTTCGAAGCTAACGTTAGCTCCTGTTGCACACTGTCTGTTAGCAAAGGCTCAGCAGCCTCTACGGACATAATGGCAGAGGAGAAGAGAGTGAAGAGGACGCTGACGGAGGAAGCTACGAAGAGAAAAGGAGAGAGTGAGCGAGCAAGAAGCCGCCGGACAAGAGTAAATGTGGGACTGACTTTTAGTGGTTGGTGAGAGCTTGGTGAAATAAAAGGCTGAAAGACAGACGCCGAGCTGGGCTGACTGCTGCTGGACTAGGCAGTGAGATCAGCTGCTGCTGGGGACCTGGATGATGTTTGGCTGTTAGAAAAGTTGTCGACTCGCTAGTTCAGAAGTAATCAGAACAAATACTCGAGTACAGCTCAGGTACACACCAATGTCCAGGATGTACGTATCAACATGTCAGCTGCCGAGAGCTGAAGAAATGGCAAAAGAACAATCTCAAGTGTCATGTCAGGTGTGTGTGTGTGTGTGTGTGTGTGTGTGTTTTGGGTGGGAGTGTGTGTGTGTGTGTGTTTTGGGTGGGAGTGTACATTGCATGTCATGAAGTCTGTGTGTCGTTCATGTTCTCGTGGGTTGGATACCTGCAGTGCCGTACAGGTGTGAGTGACAGCAGCACAAACACAAAGCTGGAGGGTGGTTTACACTGACCTTTATCACCAACCCACACACACATTTTATATGTTCATGCATGCGTGCACTCACGTGTTGTTGCGTATGTGTTTGCTCAGCTGAGTTCGTAGATGCAGTATGTATTCAGACTGAACTCTCTATCCATGAGCAAGCACTTAGCGACAGTGGTGAGGAAAAACTTCCTTTAAGAGGCAGAAACTTGAGCACGAGCCGACCAGTATTTGTGTACTCATGAGGGAAACTCTAGCGTGCCACAGATGGGGGGGTCCCTGTAAGGACAGTGTAAAATTGTAGAGTGTTATGGGGACACTGACTTTTCTTCTTGAGATACAGAGCAGCTGTATGTTTGTGTTAAGGAAAGCAGACGCCATTCTGGTTGTCTCACTCACAGATATAGAAACACAGATACCGTGTTTGTGATTTGAAGACGCAGACTTCACTAGAAAATCGACTGTAACTACTGACAGTACATAATATGGACGATGTATCCATGACACCTCCCCACAGGTTTCTGAAAAGCTGTTGGTGCTCAGTGTGGTGGCTCTGGCTGCTGCCATGTTGTTAGTTTTGCCTCGGATTTGTAGGCAGGACTACAAATATGGCGCCGGACAACACACTGAGCTTCACAACGCTGTTTCAGAAACCTGTGGGTGACATCTCCAAACACTGTCAATTCTTTATACTGTCACTCTCCTGAGGGCATATAGACGAGTACGAGAACAGCTTCTTCATGTCGTGACAAGTGTACTGAAAAATCGCCCATTGTCCAAGATAAACTAGAAAATGTCTACCCCGTCGCGCCCATACATTATTATTGACACTGCAGTAGAACAGAGACTTCAATAAAGTTAGTCAAAGGCAGCTTGAGGTTGCCGAGCAACCAGGGTCAGCTGCAGGTCAGAGCAATTATCTGCAGCTGTGCTCTGTCTGTGCGTGAGTGACTGCTGAGAGACACAGAAAATCTCTAAATGAAGCCCCTCCAACTAGTGGACACTAATGCCAAACGGTAGGTGGTATCAAAAAGCCCAAATGACCGTGAGCATCCTCATCTTGTCGACCATGTGAATGCTGAATTTCAGTGTGTGAAGTTAAAAAATGTGACCTGGGGAGAGAGAGAAAGAACAGGTGCCCCGTGCTCCTTTGGGAAATTTCTCCTCTCCAGTTTACATGGGAGTAGATGGGGCTGTCGGTGGGTGATCCTGGCGCATCAGTGCGTCTCCCGCCAAAACTATAAGCCTGACAGCTTCAGCAGTGATATCGCTGCGTAGCCCACGAATTTTCCTACGTTTCTATGTAGAAATATTTTCTGTAGAGTGACATTTGTGGCCACGAGAGCCGTTTGCAAATGTATTTTTTGACAAATGTTTCTCTCCCTCTCCACTCTAGCGATGATGTCACCCACTCTAGCTCTGGAACATTCTACCAATACACACCCATTGTAAACGTTGGTGTGGTTTTTGGTGATTTTTGGCAAAACCGTTTGGTGAAACTCTTAGAAAAGTCACAGCACAACATTCCCAGGCGAGCCGGTTGTTTTGATACCTTTTTTGTGTATAGTGTGAGTGGTGAGTTTGGTGTACTCACCATTTCCCGGGTGCTGGAAGGACGGGGAGAACTGCTTGGCCGTGACCCTCGCCATGCGACTCTCCTCTTGGGCTTTCTGAGCCGCTCCCACCGCCGCCTCCGCTTTACCCTGTGCGTGAGCCGTCCTGACAGACACAGAGATACAGAGCACAATAAATACATCAGACTTTGTCTTTATAATGAGCAAAGAATAGAAAGAGAATCACAGGCAGCGGCGTGTCCAGAACTAAAGCCTGTAAGAATAAAAGTATGGCAAGGTTGGAGGGAGATAAAGGGATTGAAAAGAACAGAACAGAATAGAAACACAGTGTCCAAAAACACAGTAACCGACCTTTTGTAACAATAAAAGTGCCAACAGTGCACAGTGGTATTTCAGTTTTTCACTGATATAGGGGTATTTGTGGTTGAGTTCACCTCCATTAACTTTGTATTGCCTTGTGGTGTTTATTGCCCAAAAGGGTTGATGGGATACCTTGTGCAGTTTGGAGCAGACCCTTTAAAGTTAAAGTTCAGGAAACTCTGCATATTCAGGGAAAAAACAGCTCCTGTTGTCCTTAAAAAACAAGTTTGTAACCTTTAATGTCCAAAACAAAACCAATAAATCTGACGAGAGGACACGAGTCAGAGTACAGGCACACTTTTTAAACTTTGTGTCCACGCTAACGGGACGTTTCTCTCAAAACAGTGACTGTGATTCGGAAGTTGCAGTTCCTCTAACGTCCACTTGAGGCTGGCTCCAGAAGTGAGTCAGTCTCCATAAGTCCCCATGTCCAAATGTCCAACTTCACAGCAGAAATAAACATGTTTACAGCCTGGTACAAAAAACAGTTTTGGTCTCTGTAGCTAATTTCCCCGTTCATGACAACTGTACTGAGCTAAGAAGTTAAGACAAGCACAATGAGTCTGGAAATGTGTGTGGACGATATAAAACCGTCAGATTCAGCCTGTGCATTCATTTCGGCGTGAAGCGCAGTGTGCTAACTTCCTGTAAACATACAAACGTCACTTATTATAGGAACGTGCAGCGAGCGCAGCCTCTTTCATATCATGTGTTCATCATGTGTTATCTGTTGTAAACAGCATGTAGGAATCAGCACATCACATGGTACCTCTGTGAGCTTTAAAATGTGTTTATTATTTATCCCACACCTCCCTCGCTCTTTCATTTATATCCTTCATCATCACGTCGTCCTTTCCACTCCATCCTTGCCTCACCTTCGTGTCCCCCTCTCTTTCTTCGAGGGGCTCTCGACCTCTCCATCCATCCCTCCCTTCCTTCTCTCTCTCTGGGCAGTAACAGTCTTGATGCAGTGTTGCATGTCGATGGATATTGATTTTTTTGATTTTTTTGTTGTTGCTCTGCCCGTCTCTGCACTCTCTGCCAGTGCTGCTATGCCAGGCCCACAGTATACCCAACACCACCATGCATGCTGGCCGGCTGTGGGGGAGGAGGTGAGGCGTAAGGAGACAAGAAGAAGAAGAAGAAGAAGAAGAAGAAGTATGTCTTCCTGTTTCACGTGACGTAATCACATGTCTGCTCGCACCTCACGGCACAACCAAGCAGCAACGTCTCGTCCACTTGAGGCTGGCTCCAGAAGTGAGTCAGTCTCCATAAGTCCCCATGTCCAAATGTCCAACTTCACAGCAGAAATAAACATGTTTACAGCCTGGTACAAAAAACAGTTTTGGTCTCTGTAGCTAATTTCCCCGTTCATGACAACTGTACTGAGGGTGAATTTATATACAACTCACCTGTTCACATTATATTAAGGCTTAAAGTTATGCAGGATTAAGAGCGTGGACGCTTTGATTGACAGGTAGGTGTCGTTATCAGTTATTATGTCCGCTGATATTTAGATAAGCTGTGAGGCTGAAGAACATGGCGCATGTTTTCTGCAGAAACCTGTGGGTGATGTCCATTCTTTACACTTTCATTGAGCACAACGGAAAAAATCTTTCCACCCTGTTTCTGCCTGTTCAATGGCGGCTTCTCGATTGCACAACACAACATCCTGCCCAGAAGAAGTAGGAACAGAGCTGAGAGAAGAGAAAGAGAGATGTGGCGGTGCGATAAAGGGAGGGAGGAGAGTGTGAGACAAAGAAGAGGGTGTTAAAAAGGTGTTAGGTGTTCAACGTCAATGAATCATGACCAGCTTAATCGCGAGACAGCGTAATCGTAGCGACACCCCGAAAGATTGACAACGTCTACGTTAAAGGAAAAGAAGCAGCAACATCTTCTTCATGACACGAAGGAACAGAAGGCCAAATCGTGATTTACAGACTTTATGATGAAAAGATTGGCAAGTAGAACTGAACTGACTCAGCCCCGGGATGCCAGGAGCCAGACCCGGCAAGAAAACCACCTCGACAGGCTGCTGTGTTCCCCGCTAGACTGCTGCTCGATCCCAGGACCTCTGATGGAGGGATGGTTTCTGTACTTTTACACTGATAACCTCATCTGGACCAGACTTTGAAGGACAAGAGGCGCTCTTTAAGTGACAGGAAAGACCAAGGTGGTTCGAATGAGGAGTGAAGAGTGCAGTTGTCCCAGATTCAACCCTTCTTGAAGAAAGACGACTGAGAACCTCCACGGACTGGACAGCTTCACGCCTCGTGGTTGCAACGACATGGTTTCATATGAAGCGTCACATACTGTACCCTCTGACAAAGGCGTATTGTCTTTAAGGACAGAGAGAGAGAGAACAGTGAGGCCAAAAGGACGAGAGGACAAAGAAGAGACACAGGAGAAGACAAACACGAGCACAGTGTGGAGCTGAGGACAGGAAGTCTAATCCAGGACTCATGCTAAGCTCTTCCATCATCTCTGTTATTACTCTGAACCAGCTGATGATGATGATGATGATTCATAGCTGAATATCTAACAGCTTTCGGCTTGCATCACTGCTGATAGTGTACATGTGTGTGTGTGTGTGTGTGTGTGTGTGTGTGTGTGTGTGTGTCGGGCTTTGCTGATGAAACGAGGTCACGGCGCTGCAGTGAATGGCTCCGTACACAAAGCACAGTGAGTCACTGGTGTGTTTATCTGCTACTAACTCAGCACAGGTAGCTCGATGCCACATCAGTTACATCAGCACGTGTGACAACAACGCACACACACACACGCACACACACACACACACACACACACAGATACAAATCCAGGATTTACTGTCACCTTTGACCTCACACGTCAGCATGAAGAAGATGGATCGAAGCAACATGATTTAGCAAAACACTGTGAGTGGATAGTTTAGCAGCTAACGTGACTTATGATACTAACTTATGTAGTGCCCAGCTCCTGTTCTGGCACGACACCGTCTCTGCTAACTATCAGCATTCACCTGTAAACCTCTTCTTCTTCTTCTTCTTCCTGGTGGTCCAAAACACCTGTGCTACAAACTCTAGCACTCCTCCAGTGCTCTGAGCTCACAGCCCGGCTAACAAACTGAGCTAACAGCAGCTAACAAACTGAGCTAACAGCAGCTAACAAACTGAGCTAACAGCAGCTAACAAACTAAGCTAAAAGCAGCTAACAAACTGAGCTAACAGCAGCTAACAAACTGAGCTAAGAGCAGCTAACATGAGCTAACAGCAGCTAACAGACTGAGCTAACAAACTAACAGCAGCTAACAGACTGAGCTAACATGAGCTAACATGAGCTAACAGACTGAGCTAACATGAGCTAACAGCAGCTACAGCTGTCAGCAGTTTACTTCACTGTCCATCATAAACTCTGTAAATCACAGAGAGTTGAGGCGGAGCAGCCGGAGGACATCAGAGGGAAAACCAGAAAACATTTCCTCCATAAAATATGATCCAGTTTCACCAGAATCAGTGAAATAGTTGCTGCTGTGTGACTTAGTGCCGTAAAGCGTTACGTACTTCTCCCGACCCGGAGCCCAAAGTTACATAGTGTGAGAACAGACGTACGAATGACAGAGACACCGTTCACCTGATCACAGGTCAGTGTGGGTCAACTGGGTTTTGAAAGTTACATAATGTTGCGTTCGGGGAAAGTTGGATGAAAACAGCCGCATCATCCTTGAACCAGATTTGCCGCTGTGCTTTCGTTTAGCCCTGAGATTATCTGCAGCAACTATCCTGTGACTGTGTTTCACCTCTCAGGGTTTCTCCTGGTGTTCCACAAGGAAATACCCTGCTGCTCTGTTCTGGGACACAGAGCGAGGGAGGGAGGCTGTCCTGTGCTGCTGTCTGAATCTGGGTTAGACATTTCTTCAGTGTGCATCACAAAGACAGAGGGCTGCTTTAAAGACCGGACTACAACTGTACCGTACTAGTTACGATTGTAATCGAGTGTTTTTGTTGGAGCAACCTGCCTCACCTGCCTGACCCGTCTGCACTGAACCAGACGTCCCTTCCTCCTCTGGCAACATTCAGCAGTGTGGCATGTTTAAAGTCAGACGATGTGAGCGTGGCTGTGCTGTACTGTGTGAGTACTTTTTGCATTGAGATCTGGGTTCATCTGCTTTAAGCGTGCATAAAGTGGCACCCTACTTTAAACAAGGACACTCTGTCCCTCCCCAAAAATAATTTAAGCCCCCCCTCTTGTGCATGAGCTCCTGCCCTCCAAATATCCGAGCACAATCCTCCTCCTCAGCGTACATTAGCTGAAGTTTGCATGCCCTTATTTTAAATGTTTTAACCTGTGGGTCCAAATTATAACTCAGCATTGTTCAAAACCTGCAGAACTTTTACGTGGAACCAACGTGGAACTGCAGTTCGGTACTTCCAGGGCGCACAGCAGCATCCAATGAGGTATCTACATCACTACATCTTATGAGAGCGACCAGGCGTCATTCAGCCGGACGCAGGTCAGCCGATGATCCACGTCCATGTGGGACGTCTTCAGATATCGACACCATCCAGACTTCTGTGGGCTCAAACTGACGGACTGATAGAAAGTGTTGAGTTCATGTTTCAGATGGTTTTTGGAAATCGTGGACGTTGTGTCCTCTGAGTTAAATTTACACTTTACCGACGTTTTGTCTAAAACACTGTCCAAGTCCAGATTGACTGACTTAACGTGTACGTTATAACTCTCCGTGTTTAAATTAGACACATGAAAGTATAAACACAGAATAACCTGTGTGTGTGTGTGTGTGTGTGTGTGTGTGTGTGTGTCTGTGTGTGTGAAACATCAGGACGGAGGCAGCTGTACTCGTCGTGGACCAGCTGGGTCGGCCTGTCAGCATTTTTTTTCAATATCATAATATTCCTCAGAGGCTTCAGCCGAGCATCGCGGCTACGCAAAGTCAAGTATCCTGCAGTCAGAATGACTTGACGTCTTTGTACAGCAACGTTTATAAGAAAGAACTTAAAACATGCCGGGTGGAGCTGAATGACACCTGGTTGCTCTGTAACAGCACCCACCTGTCAATCAAAGCGTCCACGCTCTTAACCCTGCATAACTTTAAGCCTTAATATAACCTGAACAGGTGAATTGTATATAAATTCACCCTCAGTACAGTTGTCATGAACGGGGAAATTAGCTACAGAGACCAAAACTGTTTTTTGTACCAGGCTGTAAACATGTTTATTTCTGCTGTGAAGTTGGACATTTGGACATGGGGACTTATGGAGACTGACTCACTTCTGGAGCCAGCCTCAAGTGGACGTTAGAGGTACTGCAGCTTTTGGCACTTCCACATCGGCTTCATTTACCAGCCACAGAGGTTGCTGCTTGGTTGTTAGCTTGTTTTAGCTAATTGTTAGCTTGTTTTAGCTCATTGTTAGCTTGTTTTAGCTTGTTTTAGCTTGTTGTTAGCTTGTTTTAGCTCGTTGTTAGCTTGTCGTTAGCTTGTTTTAGCTCGTTGTTAGCTTGTTTTAGCTCGTTGTTAGCTTATCGTTAGCTTGTTTTAGCTCATTGTTAGCTTGTTTTAGCTCATTGTTAGCTTATCGTTAGCTTGTTTTAGCTCATTGTTAGCTTGTTTTAGCTCGTTGTTAGCTTATCTTTAGCTTGTTGTTAGCTTGTTTTAGCTTGGTGCTAGCTTGTTTTAGCTTGTTGTTAGCTTGTTGTTAGCTTGTTTTAGCTCGTTGTTAGCTTATCGTTAGCTTGTTTTAGCTCGTTTTTAGCTTGTTGTTAGCTTATCGTTAGCTTGTTTTAGCTTGCTGTTAGCTTGTTTTAGCTTGTTGTTAGCTTGTCGTTAGCTTGCTGTTAGCTTGATTTAGCTTGTCGTCTGTCTTGTCTGAGGTCAGGTCACTTTTTCTGTGACGTGTTGGCGGCATCAGGTTGAGAATGAGCGAATAAATTCACAAAAACAAAGTTTGAACATTAGCTCTCTCTTTGTCTTTGCACTACATTCACTTGAACACAGGTCACTGCTAAAATCGGGGTTGTACAACCGAACAACACTGAGCGGCTCCATTCATAATGTGTGAGCGCAGGCGGCGTCGATCAGAATCAGGCTGCGCGGGTCACAAAGTTTGGGTGCTCGATGTCCGATGACGTTCGGCTCATCGCGGGTCTGCAAAA
>NC_040030.1:16750211-16788966 GCF_000972845.2 Larimichthys crocea
AAAAGCTGCGAGCGCAACTTAAAAATGTAGCAGAGCGATTTAATTATCGCGATGTATAACGGCTTTGATTGATCTGTGTTTCCCTTCATGTTCAGGCTGTTCTCAGCACAAGCGACGTCATCAGGACAATAGGATTGGGATCTTATCGTCAGCTCAGCTTCCTCTCGCGTGTATACCTCTCTGCAAACACATACATCAGGACGTAAAGAGAGCCGCTCGCCCTCGGCTGCATGCCAGCACTGTTGGCATAATGCGGAAATCTCCGTCTCTGTACCAGGCTGTAAACATGTTTATTTCTGCTGTGAAGTTGGACATTTGGACATGGGGACTTATGGAGACTGACTCACTTCTGGAGCCAGCCTCAGGTGGACGTTAGAGGTACTGCAGTTGTTAGGACTTCCACATCGGCTTCATTTATCAGCCCCAGAGGTTGCTGCTTGGTTGTTAGCTTGTTTTAGCTCATTGTTAGCTTGTTTTAGCTTGGTGCTAGCTTGTCTTAACTGACTGTTAGCTTGTTTTAGCTCATTGTTAGCTTGTTTTAGCTAACTGTTAGCTTATTTTAGCTTGGTGCTAGCTTGTCTTAACTGACTGTTAGCTTGTTTTAGCTCATTGTTAGCTTGTTTTAGCTCATTGTTAGCTTGTTTTAGCTTGTTGTTAGCTTGTTTTAGCTTGTTTTAACTCGTTGTTAGCTTGTTTTAGCTAACTGTTAGCTCATTGTTAGCTTGTTTTAGCTCATTGTTAGCTTGTTGTTAGCTTGTTGTTAGCTCGTTGTTAACTTGTTTTAGCTCGTTGTTAGCTTATCGTTAGCTTGTTGTTAGCTTGTCGTTAGCTTGTTGTTAGCTTGTTGTTAGCTTGTTGTTAGCTCGTCGTTAGCTTATCGTTAGCTTGTTTTAGCTTGTTGTTAGCTTGTTTTAGCTCGTCGTTAGCTTATCGTTAGCTTGTTTTAGCTCGTTGTTAGCTTGTTTTAGCTTGTCGTCTGTCTTGTCTCAGGTCACTTTTTCTGTGACGTGTTGGCGGCATCAGGTTGAGAATGAGCGAATAAATTCACAAAAACAAAGTTTGAACATTAGCTCTCTCTTTGTCTTTGCACTACATTCACTTGAACACAGGTCACTGCTAAAATCGGGGTTGTACAACCGAACAACACTGAGCGGCTCCATTCATAATGTGTGAGCGCAGGCGGCGTCGATCAGAATCAGGCTGCGCGGGTCACAAAGTTTGGGTGCTCGATGTCCGATGACGTTCGGCTCATCGCGGGTCTGCAAAAAGCTGCGAGCGCAACTTAAAAATGTAGCAGAGCGATTTAATTATCGCGATGTATAACGGCTTTGATTGATCTGTGTTTCCCTTCATGTTCAGGCTGTTCTCAGCACAAGCGGACGGTCATCAGGACTAATAGGATTGGATCTTTAATCAGTCAGCTCATGCTTCCTCTCGCGTGTTATACCCTCTCTGCAAACACATACATCAGGACGTAAAGAAGAGCCGCTCGCTCTCAGGCTGCATGCCAGCACTGTTGGCATAATGCGGAAATCTCCGTCTCACTTTCTGACTCTTTTTCTACGTTACTCCGTCTCAAACGTGCAAACCAGCTGAACCACACGTGCAAACGCGAGCGTGGACTGTACACAAGTTACAGTTATTGACCGCGATGTCACAGCGCAACACGTTATTGCATTATTGATCCAGGCTCCAAGGTCAATTGCTAATCAGATAGTAAATCTAACCCCATTTTCAGACAGCGGGTTCATTCACAAACTCTGCAGCCCGTTCACAGGACTGGACATCTGCTGGTGGGTCAAATACGAGCTGGAAGTTTAGTTTAAAGCAACATGTTGTAAATTCTCTCTGATAAACTGCTGTCTATGACCTCCTGTTGACCCACACTGACCTGTGATCAGCTGAACGGTGTCTCTGTCATTCGTACGTCTGTTCTCACACTATGTAACTTTGGGCTCCGGGTCGGGAGAAGTACGTAACGCTTTACGGCACTAAGTCACACAGCAGCAACTATTTCACTGATTCTGGTGAAACTGGATCATATTTTATGGAGGAAATGTTTTCTGGTTTTCCCTCTGATGTCCTCCGGCTGCTCCGCCTCAACTCTCTGTGATTTACAGAGTTTATGATGGACAGTGAAGTAAACTGCTGACAGCTGTAGCTGCTGTTAGCTCATGTTAGCTCAGTCTGTTAGCTTCTGTTAGCTCATGTTAGCTCAGTCTGTTAGCTGCTGTTAGCTCATGTTAGCTCAGTCTATTAGCTGCTGTTAGCTCATGTTAGTTCAGTCTGTTAGCTCATGTTAGCTCAGTCTGTTAGCTGCTGTTAGCTCATGTTAGCTCAGTCTGTTAGCTCATGTTAGCTCATGTTAGCTCAGTCTGTTAGCTCATGTTAGCTCAGTCTGTTAGCTGCTGTTAGCTCATGTTAGCTCAGTCTGTTAGCTGCTGTTAGCTCATGTTAGCTCAGTCTGTTAGCTGCTGTTAGCTCATGTTAGCTCAGTCTGTTAGCTCATGTTAGCTCAGTCTGTTAGCTGCTGTTAGCTCATGTTAGCTCAGTCTGTTAGCTCATGTTAGCTCAGTCTGTTAGCTGCTGTTAGCTCATGTTAGCTCAGTCTGTTAGCTGCTGTTAGCTCATGTTAGCTCAGTCTGTTAGCTGCTGTTAGCTCAGTTTGTTAGCTGCTGTTAGCTCAGTTTGTTAGCTGGGCTGCCGGACTGTGAGCTCAGAGCAGCGGGGGAATGTTTGTGTTTGTACCCCAACACAACATACCCCCACGTTTTTTACCCACTGGGAAGTGGCAGTGTCGTGCCAGAACAGGAGCCGGGGCGAGTGGGCAGTGTAACCAGGCTCAGCAGCTTCTATGGACATAATGGCAGAGGAGAAGAGAGTGAAGAGGACGCTGACGGAGGAAGCTAAGAAGAGAAAAGGAGAGAGTGAGCGAGCAAGAAGCCGCCGGACAAGAGTAAATGTGGGACTGACTTTTAGTGGTTGGTGAGAGCTTGGTGAAATAAAAGGCTGAAAGACAGACGCCGAGCTGGGCTGACTGCTGCTGGACTAGGCAGTGAGATCAGCTGCTGCTGGGGACCTGGATGATGATTGGCTGTTAGCAGAGTTGTCGAATATACGTCCTTTTAGGGATGCAAAGTCCAACTTTTTGCGAGCTATGTGTACTGAACTAGCCTCGATTCACAAGCCAGGTACTGTAACTTTTAGCCTAGAAGCTATAAAACACATCAACTGCTCCAGGCTGCTGGTACAGTACCATGGAAATCAGTTTAAACACCAATGCATCCATTGGGGAACAAGACATTTTACTTTTGACCTGTATCGGGCTCCAAAAGATGTGGATATGATGCTTGCTCAGTTTGTATCCCCGCATTGATCTCTGGTGTAACGTTAACGTAATGTCCACCTGCACATACTCAATCTACATATGATGGGTTTTTATTTTTAAAAAAGAAAGAAGCTTTGACAGTGAACTACCTTATCCGTGGCCCTATAACCTGGTTCCTTGAAACAACAAGTTCTGGAAACCAAAATGGGTCATAGGCCTACTTCTCATGAGTGCCCACATGACAAGAGTATCAATGTGTATCCATGACTACAGGTCCCAGGACAGCTAATTAATTTCAGCTTTGAGTCCTGAGCTGAAAAACAAAAATTGTTGCTTTATATTGCTGTCCAAAAGTTTCTGGTTGCAGTAAAGAAGGTCAGGGCACGCCCATTAACATCATGACCCCGACTGTGCTCATTGTTTTAGTTCAATGAGCAGTTATAACGAGAGCAGCTTCGTCAAAGTCTTAACAGTCTCCGTTATACCATAACCTCCTTAACCCTGCTTCCACCTTAACCTTAATCCGTTCCATAATCTGTCACTGATCTCAATTTTAAGGTGGAATGGACCCATTCACAAGTGTAGCGCACCTCAACGCTCTGTGATTTACAGAGTTTCCTGATGGACAGTGAAGTAAACTGCTGACAGCCGTAGCTGCTGTTAGCTCATGTTAGCTCAGTCTGTTAGCCGAGGCTGTGAGGTCAGAGCAGCGGGGGAGTGTTCGTGTTTGTACCACAGGAGTTTTGGACCACCGGGTAGAAGAAGAAGGAGAAGAGGTTTACAGGGTCGCGGAGAGGGGAGTGCAACCGGTGTGATGCCAGAACCCGAGCTGGGTGAGCGTTGATAGAGGAAATTAAGAAGAGGAAAGGAGAGAGTGAGCGAGCGAGGAGCTTTTAGTGGTCGGTGAGAGTTTGGTGAAATACAGCGAGACAGACGCCGAGCTGGGCGGACAGCTGTCGGACTTTACACCGATGTCTTTTATTTATTTAGCAATATTCTCTTTTGCACCACTAATCGAAAACAAACTGAAAACTCAACTGAACTAAATTAAGAACAAAGTCAAAGTTCAGTCAGTAACTGTCATCACGACTTGATCCGAACATCCTGATTGGTGTGCAGACAGACAGACAGGTAAGTGTTACATCCCTCACAGGAAGCCTCAGCATCCACACAGACAGACACAAACCACCATAAAGACACTACCTGGACAGAGCGATCTCCGCCTTCTGCCGGGCGATGTCAGCCGCCTTCTGCGCTCCCTCTACGGCTCGGTCCACCTTCTCTCGGATCTTACTGGCCCGGAGTGGGATCAGGTTCTTCCTTTTGCCGCTCACCAGGATGTTCTGTTTGTACTTCCCTTCCTCTTTCGTGCCGTCGGGAAACGTGGTGCAGCCGTAGCCGTGACGTTTGTTGCTAAGCCACTCCCCCTCGTACTGCAGCCCGTCGGACCGCCGACTCACGCCGAACCCCGTCCGCTTGTCGTTCTTCCACTCCCCACAGTAGGTCTCCGTTGCCGTGGCGTCCACGTCGTCGTCGGCTACAGCCAGCTCCGCGTCTGCATCCCCGAGGCTGGAAAAGCGAGAGGTAACCTTTAATGTTAGAGGCTCCTGATGTGTCACCACATCTCATCGTCTCTTTCTATAACGTCATAATTTGTCAAATTAACGTCCAGCAGAGTTCTGAAACTCCCCAAAGAACTCTTGTCTAAGACCTCCATCAGGTGTGGTCTGCTTAGAACAACAGAACGAGCTGAGATTAATCAAACTCATTTTAAAGGAACAATATGCAACTTTATTTCTATTATCACTGCAGTCCAAAGTCAAAATACTGGAGAGTCGCCATGTTTTTGTTTCATTTCAAGCTAAAAGTCTCCGTGACCTGGTCAGTCACTTCCCCTCGCTACTTCTGTTCAGCGTCACCAGCACGGGTTGCCTGGTATGGTCAGTGAACACAACACGACTCCCAGAAACTTGACTATTGTTTGTCAAGGAATGCTTCCAGCATGCAACTCCTTGAAAAACCACAAAAATCTGAACAACTGAGGTGCTGGACCATAGACGTTGTATCTGTGATGTCACCCACAGGTTTCTGAAGAACTGTAGGCAAAGACATGAATCATCTAAGTCTACATGCATTCATATCAATCTTCACATGGAAAGTAAGCAAATACACTTCACAACAAATTGAACTAAGACAACCTTCACAGATATTGTGAACACATGAAATATAAATGTTGTATTCCATCTACGAGTCTGCAGCAGCAGAAAAGAGAAAACACCTCGAAGTTTCTTTCCTTATCAGCCTTGCCAATAATTAATCAGACCCGATAAGCTGCTGTCAGCCACTTTGCCAGCAAACAGGTCAGGAGCTGCTGACTCTTGTTGTCAAGCAATGGGTGCCTTTAAAAATAAGCCACCTCAATCCAGCACCGAGCGTTTCCAATTGATTCAACACACTCGAGCCAAAGACGCTGCCGTTAACTCCACGAATTAAACGGTAATTCAGAGATGCTATGACTGACTCTGAGCCGATGTGTCCCATATGACTGATGGGAACATGATGATTGAGTAAAACAATGTTAAAAACCCAGAGGCCTTATCAGCACTGGTCCAGCTGAGCGGTACACTGACCTTTAGGCCACTCTGGACTGCGTGCCAATCCGTTTTAAAGACACTAAAGTAGGACGAGTGCTTGTTGATGTCCTCCATGTGAAGGACAGTTCCCTTTCTGAGTAGTCACCCCCTCCTTGTCCTCTCACTCCACCTTGCTCCTGACATTCATTTCATTACTTCACGAAGGAGTTGATGTCACACACTCTTCTTAGCCATCAGCGGTACAGTATGCAGCCCTTTTAACGTGTCCGTGAAATGGCCTCGAAACTGGACAGTGCTGCATATGTTGGGGGAAGTTTGCGGTGAGAGAACAGAGCAACTGAAACTGTTGGTTAAGATCACAGTTACAGGCAAACGTTAATTAACCGCAGTATCCTGAATCAAACACTCTAAGAAAACCTGGTTCTTGATCAGTCCTCTGGAGGGACGGTTCTCAAAGTGTGGGGTGCGTCCCACTGGTGGGGAATAGAGACATGACAGGTGGGGCGTGCCAAACTCGAGGAAATTTTACTTTTTATGTCTATTGTTATCCAGACAGAAGTTCTGGGACTCTCCTGCACATTGATAGCGGCTCCCTGACGGCCGCAAATGAGAACCAACCTCCCTGAATCTGAAGCAAGGCCGCGCACTCGACTGTAGACTGTAAAAGCAACGCGTGTGAGAGCAAAGCGTCCTTATAGCTGTGTGCTGCCGCTTATTAGACTGATCACCCTTAGTATTTAGATACAACATGATTAAATGTTAAGTGGCGTATTTCATTAGCATTGTGTTGTCTAACGTGGGGAATGACTGAAAAAGTTTGAGAACCACTGCTGAACGCCAAACAAAGAGTTATTTAAATCACAATTGCAGCACGTTTGCTGCTTTGAAGATCTTTTTTTTTTTTGGTTCCTTTTTAAATGTTCTTTGGAAAACTGATCGCTGGTTCCTGAAGTCGACCCTTTGCAGCAACTGGTTCTGAAGAATAAAGAACTTATAGATAAAATGAGGTTCCCCTATGGCATCACCATGAAGAACCACTTTAGGTTCTAACTGGAACTTTTATTTTTTACTTTTATCTTTACTTTGAGTTCTCTGGAGAACTTTCTTGTTCTTAAGAACCCTTTTATGGGCTCTGAGTATATCTCCTCGACTATAAGGTCTATTTCAATAATTTTAAAGGGAACACTTGTGACATTTGTTCAGATGTGTCAGGATGTATGTCACTGGTTCAAACCCCAGGGTCGCCCAATTGGGGGCCATAGTTCCCCCTATGGCACCATCAGGAAGAACCACTTTAGGGTCCAAATTTGCACTGAATGTTGGCGCTGGGTGTAAATTCTGAGGTCTACCAACATGGATGTAATTCATCTAACAAGGCCTTTTTTCCTTTCATCGTTTGCTTTCATCTAGACCTTCAGTTTGAAGACCACCCTACCTCGTCCATCAGGTTCTCCGGTTATTACCTGATAGTAGAGTTGATATCGGATGCAGCAGAGGACACAGTACTCATCCCAGCCTCACTCCTGAACGAGCTCTGTTTAGACCTCTGGGAGGCCAGAGAGCTCCTGGACTCGGACTTCCTCAGCTTGAGCCCGGACAGGATGGATCTCCGGAACAATCCGCCTTTTCTCTTCCCCTTCAGCAGCTCAGCCTCGCTGTGCGCCGTCAGCACGAAACCTCCGCGAGACACGGCGGGGCTGCTGCCGCTGCTGCCCGTGCTGCACATGGACACGCTGGTAGTCAGTGTGCCGGGAACGGGAGGAGGACCAGGAACAACCGCCCCGGTCCGGTCTAGCAGGGCTGTACCGTTGCTGTGCTCCGAACCGGAGCGGAGAGAGTTTATGGAGGTACGGAGTGGGGAGCGGATGACGGCCGCCATGCCGTACGGGACACTCTGACGAACGCCGTAGCCATGACGCATCCCGCCAACCCACTGGCCCTGAAATGTTCCTAGAGAAAGAGGAGAAGATTACCAATACCAAATCTATGAAAGTATTTTATTTACACATGATGCATATATGATATTTTAGTTTTACAAGAAAATAGACCTAAAGAATCAGTGACACATCAGATTTGCGGATTTTAAACAAATCCTCTGTAACATGGTCAGCCACTGTACAGCTCCTCTGAAGCTGGCAGTGTTGTAGTGGAGACCAACTAAACCAAGACCAAGTCATGAACAAGACCAGAGTGTATCGAGGCCGAGACAAGACCAAGGTCTAATATTCACGAAAAAAAAGGTTGCGTCACGGAGTTGCCTTAAGATATTTACCATCCGCTGTTTGGACACAGTTTTGCAGATGAACTCTTTGTGGTTCAGGTAATTTTATTCCAGAGGATTCGACTGATGTCTCCTCCCAGACAGTTAGAGAATAAATCAGACAATGCACAGGCCGAAGTGACATCCACGAAGTTTTGAACTAGAGTCCTCTTTGGCGGAGACCGAGGAATTTAAAAAGTGGTCTTGGGCCCTGTCTTAAAACCAAGACTGCACAGTATTTAGCTTCTTTAGGTAGCTAATATTCATGAAAACTCTTTGGGTTGCTACAGTGAGCATTGAACTAAAATCCAGAGTCCTCTTTGTCTGAGACCAAGACCGATCCTGAACACTGGATGCTGGGGGGGAATAATTGCCTCCTCATTAATTCGATCTCAACTTCTCTGTCGTAGGAAGGGACGGTTGATCCATCCATGGCCCGATGAAAGCCTGAGCAGTGTCCAAATATTTTGTTCTTTCTGTCTTTGACATTTTATGACATTTGTAAAACGTTCTTCCCTTTTTCATTCAGAAGCCCAGAAACTTTTTTTATGCTCTGGTGTGTGCCTAATCCGGACTGACTTCTACTTCATTCATTCACACCGCGTCTCTTCACGTACTTTTGCATAACAGTCCGTGTTGCTGAAAAGTAGGGCATCTATCCGAGTGTGTTTCCCCTCACACACACACACACACACACACACACACACACACTCAAACGGAAGTGTGTGTTCCAATAAGAGTGCAAGTGATCCATCCATGCATCCCGCCTGCCCGTCGCTCTGATGTAACAGCACTCTGATTCATTCGGCAGCGAACGCCACTCGCTCTAACCGAACTACGTGACCATATAAGGACTGCACACACACACACACACACACACACACACACACACACACACTCATTCCCCTCGTGTGTCGGTGAAGTGCTGAATGAAGCCGGTTTTATAAGCCAATTGTGTTCCTGCTTACGTTTGAAGATCAGCGGTGCTGTTAAAAAAAACTCGAGTGAGGTGGGGTGGCGTTGTTTCCGAACCTGCCCTCAACATTAGGACGATATGCTGCCTTTTATCCCTGTCACACACACACACACACACACTCACACACAGTGTGTGTCACAGACAGCTGGCCAGCACATCTGGACAAGCCTTTGTAATCATGTTGGTACACAGCTGTACGACCATATGACGGACAGATCAAAGAACACACACACACACACACACACACACACACACACACACACAAACAGCGTGACAAGACTACAGACAGACAGACAGACAGACGGACAGACGGACGTGTTCTTATCGCTCAGTTTTGGTCTCCACCAAAACAAATATCTGTTCCAAGTTCCTCAAACGTTCACTTGACAGAGCTTGAGTGATGTCGGCGCTATTTTGAGTTTGACATTTGGACATGGGGACTTATGGAGACTGATTCACTTCTGGAGCCAGCCTCAGGTGGACGTTAGAGGAACTGCAGGTTGAACTGGAGGTTGCCGCTTTGGTCCTGACGACCCAATCAAGTGGGATCCAATCAGATAATGAATTACCGTTGTGTTTAGCGCACAGACTGATTCGCCACCTTTTGTTACAATTAATCTGAATTTCGCTCAATAAAAAACTTTGTTATACCAAGAAAATCTGGTCTCACGTTACTTCCTACCTCGAGATCCTACTGTGGCTCTCTCAGGAGTGATGCCTTAAGGATTGAAAGGGAGGTCTGAGCAATATCTTTTAAATATATTACTTACAGCAGCACTGAAGTATTAGTATAGTCATCTAACCATCTATAGTATAGTGAACTATTAGATGGTTGAAACCAGCCCCCCCCTTCATATAACATATGGATCCATCAGATGGAGCACATTACATATTTACTAAGGCTTACAAAAGTCCATCTTTACGAAGCGATGGAGTCCTGTCGTGTCGTTATTAACACAGTAAGACTGGTTATCCTTCCTCCTCTACATAACCCACACAGTGCCTGACGATGTGACGGTGTCCTGATGGATTCCTGATATATTTAATGTATTGTTTTTGTTTTGTTTTTGTCTGTAATCTTAATTTGGATATGAGGTGTACAATTGTCATCTAAAGCTGGATAGAGAAAAGTGTACATGCTGAATGTTGTCGCCGAAAACCTCCCAAAAAAGAAAGAAACAGCCGCCGATCATCGATCATCGATCACCGATCATCGATCATCGATCGTCGATCACCGATCGGCGATCGGCGATGTGAGTGAATAAAATATTCGATGCTGCCTGTCGCTCTCCGTGGTGCTGAAAACTGTTGGTGGCTCAGAAACTCTCAAACGATGAGCGTCTACCAGAGTGAGCCACACTTTACACAATCAGAAATAGAAAACTGCATCTTTCAGCAGCGGATCGCCCCCCCTCGTCATTTCCACTGTAAATCTGTCACGCCGTGTTGTGAGAAGCAAACTGTAAAGGCCTCGACCTCGCGGCGTACAGCTGTGGGGAGAATACAGCTTCACATCTCGCACGCCCAAAACGATTTCACCGACTCTTCTTGCCCCCGAGGGCCGTCAGGAACCGCTCATCCAGTCACACGGGGGCCTTGATACCCGAGGCAGGCGAGGAAAGAGTTAACGCAGAGAGATCAAAGCTGCGGAAACATCACAGAGGAACAGCGATTTGATCACGCGCCAACCCCCGGGCTGAATTCATAATTGTCTCTTTAACAAATGCGCGCGTCTGTTCTCTATTTCTAGGTTAAAAACCATCTGTCGCTGAGGGTCTGCGCTTCACTCAGCTGAGGAGACACTTGTCGAAATCTGTAAATTCAGCTCGTTTTGTTTGAACTGTCACATCGTCACAAAACGAGGTCAGCGTTCACACAATGACGATGACGACGCTCCACACCTTCAAAATATTGATTTGCAGCGACGCAGCTGTAAGAAGGAGCGAGGAGGTCTGTGAAGGAGTTGAATTTAGATAATTTATGAATTATTAATGTGTTGTTGTTTCACCATGTCAGCGCTCACATGTCTGTGTGTGTGTGTGTGTGTGTGTGTGTGAGACAAATGTGGAGGGAGGGTGAGATTAGACAACACAAGGTCAAGTTTCTCACACAGATCGTTTGTTGCCAGTCGAGGTTTCAGTTTGAACTTCGATCACGGCTCAGAGACGTGTCATTACAACAACAAGGACCAGATTACAAAAGATAATACTCGAGTATTTGTTCTGATTATTTCTGATCAAAAACTAACAAGTCGACAACTCTGCTACCAGCCAATCATCATCCAGGTCTCCAGCAGCAGCTGATCTCACTGCCTAGTCCAGCAGCAGTCAGCCCAGCTCGGCGTCTGTCTTTCAGCCTTTTATTTCACCAAGCTCTCACCAACCACTAAAAGTCAGTCCCACATTTACTCTTGTCCGGCGGCTTCTTGCTCGCTCACTCTCTCCTTTTCTCTTCTTAGCTTCCTCCGTCAGCGTCCTCTTCACTCTCTGCTCCTCTGCCATTATGTCCGTAGAGGCTGCTGAACCTGGTTACATTGCTAATGCTCGTCCAGCTCCTGTTCTGGCACGACACTGGCTTCGCTCCACGTCAGCATTCACCCGCGGCCCAGCTAACAAACTGAGCTAACATGAGCTAACAGCAGCTAACAGACTGAGCTAATATGATCTAACAGCAGCTAACAGACTGAGCTAACAGTAGCTAACAGCAGCTAACAGACTGAGCTAACATGAGCTAACAGCAGCTAACAAACTGAGCTAACATGAGCTAACAGCAGCTAAACAAACTGAGCTAACATGAGCTAACAGCAGCTAACAAATTGAGCTAAACATGAGCTAACAGCAGCTAACAAAACATTGAGCTAACATGAGCTAACAGCAGCTAACAAACTGAGAGCTAACAGCAGCTAACAGACTGAGGCTAACATGATGAGCTAACTAAAATGCACTAACACACGAGCTAACATGAGCTAACAGACTGAGCTAACAGCCCTAACAGACTGGGCTAACATGAGCTAACAGCAGCTACAGCTGTCAGCAGTTTACTTCACTGTCCATCATAAACTCTGTAAATCACAGAGAGTTGAGGCGGAGCAGCCGGAGGACATCAGAGGGAAAACCAGAAAACATTTCCTCCATAAAATATGATCCAGTTTCACCAGAATCAGTGAAATAGTTGCTGCTGTGTGACTTAGTGCCGTAAAGCGTTACGTACTTCTCCCGACCCGGAGCCCAAAGTTACATAGTGTGAGAACAGACGTACGAATGACAGAGACACCGTTCAGCTGATCACAGGTCAGTGTGGGTCAGCAGGTCACAGAGTTTGTGAGAGAAAAGTTACATGATGTTGCTCTATAGACTGAACTCCGTCATTAGTACGTCCAGTCAGTGTTGTATTAGCAGCCGTGCAGGGCAGATAGAGTTTTCATGTTTCAGACAGCTCTGCTAATCCTCACTACAAACACCAAACCAGCTGAAGCCTGCAGCTGGTTTGGTGTTTGTCACCATTTATGCTGCAGCTGAGGATAACACAAGATTCAGGTGAGCAAAGCATGTAAAGACAAGACAACGGACAGGCGACACAGCAAACAGACGTGCAGAACACTGAAAGCAAGAGGAGTCAGCTGAAAGCTGTAAATCACCGCGTGGGAGATTTGATCCGTTTAAGAGATTTTGCTTTTTTTCTGTGTGAGTCTCTCAGATTTCCATGAGGATTATTTATCATGAAAAACAGCCATGATAACACAGCGGTGTTATACACACTTGTAAGAAAAAGTGTGTTTTGTATATTATTTGTGAACAAATAACTTATTTCCTATTCCCCAAATCAAATATTTCTGTATACAGGATGGAAAACAACTTCAAAAAGGCCGACAGTGAACACGATGACAACCAGGCGGGTGAATCTGACAGATGTTTGTATGTAACAGGTGAAAAACTACAGACGGACCGCCGTCCTGTCCGTAGCCGGCAAAGTGTTTAACAGGATCGTCTCGAACAGAATAAAGGAATTAGTCACACACACACACACACACACACACACACACACACACACACACCGGGTCTCACAGACCGGATTACTATTCTGTGTATCATGACGCAGCCTTCTACTCTATTTACACCCAGCTGGTTAAACTGATTTGATGACGGCGTGCGTAGGAGGAACTCTGTGGTGAATCAACGTGAACAAATCTGGATAAATCTGCAGATGACTTATGAACTTTTAGGATGAACCGGACTTCAGCATCCTTAAAATCAGAATCCCTTCAGTTGAAGAGTAGAAACCGCTCCTGCAAACCAGGATTAGGCGACTTAATCCCAATATTTAGTACCTAGTAAAGGAAGGAACGAAGTATTAAAACTTCTCTAGTCAAACAGCACAAGCATTTTTGTACCCAGATCTTGTGATAGGCCCACTGCTGCTAAATACAGTCAGTGGTAGTGAAGTCGATCCCGAACCGGCCATGACGACCAGTACTCAGATTACTCAGTACACAGACCTGTAGAAGACACAAGGATGAGATGAAAGAGCTGACGACAGAAAGACGGATACTCATGACGCTGGATAGAAACTGAAGCAAACATATGTTGATAGTTCTGGTACAAGTTGTCATGAACGGGGAAATTAGCTACAGAGACCAAAACTGTTTTTTGTACCAGGCTGTAAACATGTTTATTTCTGCTGTGAAGTTGGACATTTGGACATGGGGACTTATGGAGACTGACTCACTTCTGGAGCCAGCCTCAAGTGGACGTTAGAGGAACTGCAGCTTTTAGGCTTCAGTTATTTCCCTGCTACTATAAGTACTCAGGTCAAAAGGTTGAGTGCGGAGAGGCATTGTAAAAATGGAAGCTGCTGGAGAAGAAGCGGTAAATACCGATATATATATATATATAAACAATGTTTTATATTTATATTTTTGCAGTCAAATATTGGTGCCAATGCTCTGCACAGGTGCAATTCAGCAAGAAGAAGAAGAAGGAGTGGAAACGGCCATACTCAAACTGAGACGACACTACGCTACTGAAATCAGCGCAGTACTCCAGGAATAGTGTACACAGAGTACCACAGAGTACTAACGGCAGGAGACTCTTCGTCTTGTGTAAAATCATTTGACGCTGACGGTCTGAATATGATCCGTGAACAGAAACACGTCTCGGTTTCAGGATGAAGAGCTTCCTCCCACACGCTGTAAATATATTCATGTCTTCACACGACGAGCAGGTTTTAAATCATAATTTATGTAGTTGCCGGGCGTCTTTAAACTTTATTATGTCGGCTTACATAACACGGAATAATAATTATGTTAACGTGGGACAATTATAATGTTGTCGTCACGTTATTTGCAGGAGAGAGCTCATGAATGATTGGACTCGATTTAAGGAAACTTTTCAGGTGTGTGTGTGTGTGTGTGTGTGTGTTGTATTAGACACAACAACCAATACTAACACAGCTGTAATCTTCAGTTGTCACCACACACTGACAGTTGTAATCTCAGCCTCTCCCTCTGTGACTCACTTCAGTTCTCACTAAAATGATTACTGAAGCTGTCTTTTCATTTTTATACTTCACTCCCGGTGTGTGTGTGTGTGTGTGTGTGTGTGTGTGTGTGTGTGTGGTTGGTAATCAGTCAGCTTAGCTCTTCATCTCAGTAAACACCATTAGCCCGGAAGGCCCAATCCAGCCAATCACAGCCCGGCAGAGCCGGCCTGAGTGGACCAATCGCAGCGAGGAACACTGAGTCCCTCGTGACACGCTGACCTGCTGCATGTCGGCGAGCGTTGCTATGGAAACCCTACTGTACAGAGCAGCACTGAGGAAATGCAGCGAAGCGAGGGAGGAGAGAGGGAGAGAGAGACAGAGGGAGGGAGAGGGAGAGAGAGGGAGAGAGACAGAGGGAGGGAGAGGGAGAGAGAGGGGGAGAGAGGGGGAGAGAGAGAGAGATGGGGAGGGAGAAGAGATGAGAGCAGGGGAGAGAGGGGAGAAGAGAGAGGAGATAGCCTTTTGAGCTAACGATCTGAATTGTGAGCGCTGCATGAGGCTCCTCGCGTACGTTCCCCCGCCCCACCACGCCCGATACTATCTCTTGCGGCTCTCTTACTCGGCTACTGTCGGTACGCCTCCTTTCTCCCTCTCTTGTTTGCCTCTCGCGGCGATTCCGCTCTCACTGCTCTTTTGCTCTCTCTGTTTCGCGCGCTCTTCTCGCTCTTATTCTCTGCAACTCTTCTCTCTTTCGCACTCTCCTTTTTTTCTCTCTCTTCTCGCTCGTCTCTTTCCTCTCTCTGCTTTTTGCTCGCTCTGCTCGTTCTCATTCTCCTTATTTCGCCTCGCGCGGTTCTCTCTTGGTTCGGCTCGCTCTCTCTCTCTTCTCTCTCTTCTAGCTCTCTTCTCTTTTTTCCGTTCTCTCGCTTTCGCCTCGCTTATTTCTCTCTCTCATCATCGCTGCTCCCTGTCTCCTCTGCTTTCTCTTGCGTCTTCTCTCTCTGTCTTCTCTCTCTCTCTCTCGCTTTACTCTCGCCTTCCTTCGGCTCTCGCGCTCTCTATCTCTTCTCGCATCGCCTACTTGTCTCTCTTCCTTCCCTCTTCTCTCTCTCCTCTCTCTCTCTACTCCTTGCGGCGCTCTTTCTCTAACTCTTGCGCTTGCCTTCTCTCTCTCTCTTTACGCTCCTCGCTCGCTCGCTCTACTCCGCGCGCTCTCTGCGCTCTCTCTCTCCTGTCTTTATCTCTGCTCTCTCCTCTCCTCTTGCGTTCTACTCTTTCCGTCTTCGCTCTACTCTCATTGCGCCGCTCTCTCCTACTCTCTTCTCTCGCTCGCTCTTTCTCTCTTTCTCCTCGCTCTCTCTCCTCTTTCTCTCTGCGCCTCGCATCTTACTCTTCTGCCTCCACTTCTTTCTCTTCTCTCTTTCCTCTCTCTGCTCTTGTCGTCTCTTTCTCTCTATCTCTCTTTCTCTCCTCTCGCTCTGTCTACTCTTTTCTCTCTCTCCTCTCCTCCTCTCAGTTAATCTCTCTTCTCATCTTCTCTCGCTTTATTCTTTCTGTCTGCCTTTCTACTCTCGTCTCATCGTTTCTTCTCTCTCAGTCTCTATTCCTCTCTTTGCTCTGCTCTCTCTCTCTCCTGCACCGGGTCTTTATCTCGCTCTCTCTATCTCGTTGTGTTTGTTATGGTTTTGTCAAACCGAAGGAGAGGAACCAAAAAGACGATAAGACAGAAGAGGACATCAGGTGACCCGGCAGTGCCGAGCGTCTTTGAGCGTTTTGGCTCCTGACTCTTCTTGTTTTTGTAAAGAAAAAAAAAAACTTTTTCTGCTTTTTTAAATTACATTAAAATGTATGTAAAATGACATTAATTATCTGTAATTTAAAATGTGGCTCATTATATAAACGTTAATGTCCATACTAACATTTTTCTTTTTTGTAAATTTAAGGTAAATCACATTAAACTACTATTACCATGAATGTGTACTTTTACATTAAAACTTCACAATCTAATTTATGGAAAAATAATCCTAAACTTTTTTACGGTAGTTCCCTGTTTTTTAAGATTCGTACACAAAACTCTGAAAATGAACAAAGCAAACTGTTTTATTTTAATCCCCATTAATGACAAATTACAGTTTTGTACAGAAAAGGGTACTATTTTTTAACTTTTTAACTACTAACTTTTTTAAATTACATTAAAATGTATGTAAAATGATTTATCTGTAATTTAAATGTGGCTTATTATATAAATGTTTATGTCCATGTACTTTTACATTCAAACTCGATTTACGGAAAAGAATTCTACATTTTCACAGTTGTTTTTTTTCTCTGTAAAATTACAAATATATTTGTAAAGTGGCCAAAAACAACTCCAGATGAATTCTAATGCCACCGCTGTGTAAGACAGCAGCTTGTTAATGTGTCATGAATTCAACAGGTCCAATCTGTTGAACTCTGTGTTCAGCCCGTCCCTGTGAGAGTCAGATCAGTTACGTGTTTCTGTTGTGACATAGATTTATATAAAGGACAGATGCATGCCGTTATAATAAGGACACTGTGTACTGTCGGAGCGAGATAAACACTCATAACTAGGCCGATCTCTGCTGCATTTACAGTATGTGGCTTCAGATACTTCACGCAGATACAGTGTCTCTCAAACAAGTCGCCGTCTTTGCCTTTCCTCTCTGTTCTGATCTCACTCCTCCTCTGATTACACCGTATCGCTCATTGTAATCACGATAATTATCGCTGCATCCATCTTTCCAATATCTGTCCATAACGTCACCGATCCATCCGTCAATCTGTACGTCCGTCCATGCATCCGTCCCTCCCTCCGTCACATCCGTCTGGTCATCTGTCTTCTCTTTTGTCCTGATTCAACCTCTCAAACCGGGTCTGGTCTGTGTGTGTGTGTGTGTGTGTGTGTGTGTGTGTGTGTGTGGTCCAGACCGGCATTGTAAAGCATCCTGCTAGTTGTAGAGTTACGTAACAAAGCTTTGCTTTCACTGCATGTATGCTGCTGTCAGCTCTGTTGCTCAGCTCGCAACAGCCACATATTGTGTGTGTGTGTGTGTGTGTGTCTATTTTTAAGCCTGAATCCATATGGTGTGTGTGTGTGTGTGTGTGTGTGTTTGTGTGTGTGTGTGTCATTAAGAGAGACCCGACCGACCCCCCTCGGTCTAAGAGACTCAAAGTGCATTGACGGCATTGATTTCAATTTCAGGGCTGATTCAAACGCGTACACGTGATGCAAAGAGGCTTAAATTTGATCTCCGGAGTCGTAGATGATAAAAACACAGAGTTGTGAATATCGTACATACATTAAAGATAGATAGATGATAGATAGCCACGCTATGGCTGGATGGTGATGTCGGTCAGCTATCGTGTTGGTTACAACCACGGACAGGATAAAGAATGAACGATGTATCCGCGATGTCGCCAACCGGTTTCTGAACTAAAATATCTCAACAGCTGCTGGTTGGATTGACAAACTCTTTTGTACGGACATTCGTGACGCCTGATGAGCGCCAACGCGAGCTTCATGCTTCTGGGAACTAAACTTAAGAGTCTTGTCTAGATGAGAAAAAACTAAACTGGGTCTTCAGGAGGTCTGTGAAGGTAGAGAGGGACGCCCCTGATCTGTAGGAACTGGTAGGACGTTCCACCAACGGGGAACAACAGACAGAAAAGTTTGGACTGTCCTGAGCGTACGGGAGGAGGTAACATCTGTCTGTGTGAGGACGATCAAGAACCAGAGACTGCTTTGTAGTCAGTGTTAGAGATTTGAGTTTAACGTGGCTGCTACAGGTCGACTGAGGAGCTCCATGATCAGCAGAGGAACATGTTGAAGAGCAGACTGGGAGGCCCGTCAGAAGAACGTTAGAGATGAAGAGTCTATATCAGGAGCTGGGGAGCATGTTGAGTCAGGTAAGGTCGTGGTCACTTATTAGCCTCCTACACTACTGCAGTGTGAATCTTTTGTTCTGTGGTGTGTATCGAGTGGTTACGGTACGTTTAAGAGAGGAAACAGAGGACTCGTTACCCGGGAGCTGCTGTCCTCCTCCGTCCCTCTAACCTTTCACTCATCCCTTAAGACTGCGTGGCCTGAATTGAAGGCCTCCAAATGCACAGCGTGTCCTCGTGTAGCTGAAGTGAGGGCGGAAAGAGAAGACGAGGAGGACAAAAGACAGAGAGAGGACGAGTCGGAGGACGAAAATTTGAGATTAGAGATGGAGAATCGTCTTCAAAGCCTGTCCTGATGTAACCCCGCAGAAGAAAGGCTGACCTGAGAGGACCTCGAGACAAACTCCTCCGGGTTGAACATCCATCATGTCTGTAATCGCTATTGGCCTGTCATGTCAAACCGAGCCACCCACAATGCATCTGCCCGTGTGTGTCTTACCTCCATCGGAGTACGTCTCTGTTCCGTATCCGTCCTGGAGCCCGTTGTTCCACGTCCCCTCGTACTTTCCACTCGTCCCCGTGCTCTCCCGCAGGCCGTAGCGTCCCTTAAAACCGTGCGTCCACTCGCCCTTGTACACCCAGCGGCCTTTATTCTCGACGCCCACGCCGTGTCTCTTGCCCTGAGCCCAGGTGCCCTGATAGGTGTTCCCGCTCGGCCAGGTGTAGACACCCAGCAGCTCGAAGCCGTGCGCCCAGGACCCGCAGTACTCCCCCTGGCCCTTGGGTCCCGTGCAGATCCCGTGGCCGTGCGCCTTGCCCTCCTCCCACCCTCCGCAGTATGACCCCCCATCGTCAAAGTTGAACCTGCCGCCAGTGGACATGCATGAAACAGGTCTTGGCAATTCCCCTGAAGCCTCGACAAAAAGAAAAAGAAAAGAAAAAGAAAAGGAAGGGAGGAAGAAGAAGAAGGACAGGTTGGTGCTAGAACCAATCCATGGAGCCGAGTTTGGAGGTCGGTGAGGACAGGGGTGAGGAGGAGGAGGAGGAGGTGGTGGTGGTGGTGGAGGAGAGAGCGGGAGGGAGAGGGAGAGGACTCCCACACAAATCAAACAACGCCACCCCCACCCCTTCGTTCGAGCTGGAGGACGGATAAACGAGGCGAACAACAAAACTTTGGCCCCCTCACAGGGGCATCGGGGGTCGTGGTGGGGAAAGGGTCGACGCCGCTCACACCATCCTCTTCGTAGCGTCGGCTAGCACCTCCCGACTTCGACTCTGTGATGGATGCAGGTGAGAGAGGAGGAGGAGGAGGAGAGCGGGCCCACGGCTGCCATTATCCTCTCCCTCAGCAGGAGTTTGAACCGTCAGGCAGCTCCACCGGTCCTGCCATCGGGCCTGCCTACACAACTCTTCCTCCTACTCCGCTCAGTCGCCTCCTACCTGATGATGCCTCCACCTCTCTTGGGGGAAGGTGGAGGGGAGGGGGTGGATGTTAAGAGTGGAGAAGTCTCCCCACGGTGGCAGCCCTTTAAAGCCTCCAAGCCTCCGGCACAGAAGCCACTCGGACGCCTCCTGATCAACACGGCAGCCCGAGAAAAAAAAAAAAAAAACTGAAGCTGTGACAGCTTTTTGTGTTTGAGTCAGACTTCAGGCTTCACACACACACACACCACACACACACACACACACACACACACACACACTCATGCATGCATAGAGAGAGGGAGAGACAGGAAACACATCAGGTAATCTGCTCGGCCGCCTTCTTCTTCTTCTTCTTCTTCTTCTTCTTCTTCTGTCTGTCCTGTGTTGCTGTATAGCAGCAATGCAGTCTCCTGCTTTATGCAGGCACACACACACACACACACACACTTTCTGACAGCAAGTGCGCACACACAGACAATGAAAATAAACAACTGAATTGATTAATTTCTCCTCCTCTCTCTCTCTCTCTCTCTCCCTCCCTCTCTCTCGCTCTCAGTCTGGCTGCAGGTCTTTAATCCACTGCGTCCATAAGTGGTTTATCTTCTGCGTGGGTTGCCTTCAGGTTGCCTTCGCTTTGATGAAATAACATCCATCTACGTGATCCTGTTGCAGTGTGTTGCTGCGTCCTCCTCAGCATCTCCTGCTCGTCTCCATGTTTCCCCTACGGAGCGCCGGGCTGACGCACAGCCTGCCTTCCTGCTGCTGTCTCAGGTCCTCCTCTCTCCTCCTATGGATGGATCTCAGTATCTCTCTCTCTCTCTCTCTCCTGATCTGTGTGTCTCAGAAAATCTGCTCATTAGAGAGGACTGTTCCAATGCAGCCATCCCTCCCACCCTGCCTCCTGCTCAATAGCACACTCCAGCTCTTAAAGGGACACGCGCCCTGCAAAGCGTCGCTCGTCACCTGTAGCTCGTCCTTTGTCTTTTCTTCTCTTTCAGCATCTCGTCTCTCGCCTCGAGAGTCTGAACCGGGCTGCAGCGGTGAGGATGCATATTTAAGGTGAACCTCAAAAGGTCGAGCGTGTAACAGTCAAAGGTGACAGAAGTGGAATATCAGATTCAGGACTCTGGTTTCGTGAGGGTCCTCTTCCGCGTAGTCCGCCATGTTATCTACAGCAGCCCAGAAGGGATAAACCAGGGGTCTCCAAACTACGGCCCGCGGGCCACATCCGGCCCCGCCTAAACAATTGGAGTGGCCCACTTAACGATCCCAAACAATCCCTCTAAACATGGCCTATTTTTCAAAATTGCGTTTTCCTGTTATAAAATATCCACACTTCATGATTAAGCTTGGCATTCTAATTAAAATCTACCTTATTTACGAACTATTTACAGTACTAGCTAATTTTCATCCCCTCACACAATGGTATATTCCGACGTGACTTTGCTCGTGATCAACTTCCGCGCAGTCTGCCCGGGGGATTCAACTCGGCGGGTCAGGGACGGCCGCACGGTGCGGGAGGATCCCCTCGTGGGACCTCTCCCCGGCGTTGGCTGGCCTCCGCGGGCGGATTTCCTCCACGGGGGTGCGCCACGACCGGCTCTGGGTCGGCTTGGAAAGGCTCGGGGGCGAAGGTGGCTCACGGCTCCGGCCGCGAGCTTTACAGCGCCCTCCTGCCCGGACCTCGCCGCTTCCCGGGGCCATGCGCCCTCTCCGCGACTGTCGAATCGCAACGTATCGCAACTTTCACTTCCTCCCGTAACAAAATCGCAACAAAAATGTAAAAAGCAACTTCCACCGCAATTTTTTTGAAAACCTCATGCAACATCAGGGATTTTAGGCCGCAACTATTTCAAAAAAGGCCACGAAATCCTGGTGGGACTGATATCATTTCAGTTATAGACTGACCCCGGCCCCCCATCACAGAAAGGCAAGTTGATGTGGCCCGCATCGAAAAAAGTTTGGGGACCCCTGGGATAAACCAAGAGGAAGAGGCGAGGGAATCTGAAACTTCACCACTAGATGAAGCTAAATTATAAACACCGGACCTTTAAAGTAACAGTTCCAACATGTTCACTACGTTTAGCTGTTTAGCTGATGATTTTATCCAAGGTACAGTGCGACAAGGACGTGGTAGTGCAGGAATGAGTGGTGCCTGATGGAGTAACCCCCAAAGTCCACTCGGTGTAGACGCGATTCGAGACCCGGCCGTTCTAGTCAACGTTTCAAACCCCACTGGCTCCGCCGTGGTCCGGTTCTCCACGTTGAATTCAACGCAGCTGTTCTGTTTTTGACGGACGCCGCGAGCAGCAGGAAGCCAGACACAAATACAACATAGAGAATCCGGTGGATTTTCAAAATAAAACACCTCTGTGCAAACTGCCGGTTGTAAAAACAGACAGAAGATAAACAAATGAAGTACGTAGCATATTTCCACATGTAGAAGCATGTTTAGACGAACATGAACCAGGAAAATGAGCAAATCTGAGCAAGTAAACAAAGTCTGGAGGGAGAAACGCTTCTGAAACGCTCCCGGTGGAGTTTGAAGTCGATGACAGACCAAAACAGACGTGACGTGACGGAGACGTGCCCGGTGGGGTTTCAGGGTTAGGCGTGACCAGGTGAAGGTAAAGCAGACATCACTGTAGTAGATAAAATCCCTACGAGCGGAACTGCTGTTGTTGTGTGGCTAACTTATTAGCAAACATTTGTCCACCTTATGAATGTAAGAGCAACATTCAGTCTCAGTTTTTGGTCTCCACCAGCTGCTGATGAAACATCTGGCTCTTGAGCAGCTAATTTATGTGTCGCTATGTTCACAAGCTATCTGAGATGAAAGTTCCCAAACTGGACAACCTCCCCACGCCGGCTGCACCTTGAGATCCTGTCCATGAATAAATATCACGAACAGAATCGAGTCCAACACCCGCCGAGAACATGCCGGACTTTGTGCGGACACAAGTCCTCACTTTGGGAGGAGTAAGTAGTTCCCGTCATGTCTGGTACTTCCTGCATTTACAGCGCAGTAATTGTGCAGCACTTTTTTTTTCTCCATCTGTTAATCTCCACACAAATGAATCCCATTGAATAAAAAACGCTTCTATAATCAGATTACACACACACATTAAGTCTGAAATTAAGATTACACATTTTCATCACCAGCCCGGAGGAGTAAGAGGTTGTTGATGCCGCGGTTCCTCAGCACAAAGACCTCCTATTGATTAGTTGATATGGACACTGCCAGAAATCTGATCCTTCAGGGAAAACCACACTTAAAGTCTGAGATGGATGGAAGTTCTGAGGGTAAGAAATCAGGTTCAGTGCTCTTTAAAATGATTGACTGACTCTGATTCAAATTTACAAATTTACACGCCCACGGTCAGCCGTCACGTGTCCGTTATTGGTGAAATCATTGGCAAATCACCACGCTGCTGCTCACTGTTACGTATACGTAATATAACCAATACACCTTTTAATGTTGCTGCAATGCAACACTGTAGAAAAGCAAAGCTGCCTGCACAGATGAATGACACAAAAATAATTTACTGGAGGTTTGCAGCGCTCCAAAAAATATGTATTCATTGTTTCGCCTCAATGTCTTTCGTACAGATTGTGTATTCATAGTTTTCGTGGCGTCAAGCCCTGGAGGGCAAAATAACGTTCTAACAAGATAACGTACACGGACAAACGAAGGCCAGAAGACGGCTGTGAGTTTTCCACCAATTTCAGCCAACGAATATTTAGATCACGTCTACAAAAAAGGAAAACAAAGATACATGAACAAACTCAAAGTTGTTTTGAGCTTTTGCAGTTTGGCGCAGTATTGTAGAAGCACAATGGGCCTTTCGGACACAATGCAATTTGTGGTGCTCTCACATCCGGGTTCAGCACACTCCATGACCAAAGCTCAAAGGCAAAGCTCTCGATCTTCCAGTCCATCTGCGTTCCAACCCTCACCTAAGGTCATAAGCTTTGGGTAGTGAGCGAATGAGATCGCGGATACAAGCAGCCGAAATAAGCTTCCTCTGCTGGGTGGCCCCGCCCCAGTATTCTGCCTTCGATTGGAGGAGTCCCAGGCACGTCCAACTCGGAGAAGACTACGTGACAGACCCAGAACCTGCTGGAGGAGACTATATAGCCCATCTAGCCTGGGAACGCCTCGGGATCCTCCACGAGGAGCTGTTGCTGGGCAGAAGGACGTCTGGAGCTTCCTGCTAAACCTGCTGCCACCGCGACAAGGAAGAAGATGGATGGATACAAGCTACTAGAAGTATAATAAGTACACCTTGATGAAGAAGTGTCTTTGATACAGCGTTACATATATATACCCAGATGTGGCTCAACGTACCCCTCATCAGGGGCAAGTGTTGCTCAAGACCTCAAGTAAAACTCCCCCCGCTGTCCCCCTCATGTGTGGTTGACTCGACTCTCGGATATTATGTTGCAGCAAATGTTGAGGTTGAGTTGAGGTTTCATTTTTTTTCCAGCTGAACCTGCATTGTTTCGTGTTTCGCTCAAATAAACAAAAGGGCTGCAAATTTGCCACTGAATCATGCGGTCTATTTTTATTCGTCAACAGACAGCCGATGTACCCACTGTGCAGTTAGCTTGCAACCTATGCACTGACAGCGACGGAGAATTTTCACTTCTTTGTGTTGTTTCCTTTTTGTCTGTCTCGAGCGTCGTCTCTGCACATTTGTGATTTAACTCGGGGACATTTTTGCTTTGCTTAGGCTCAGACATTTTTCAGCTTGTGTCGACGTGCTGCACCAGCTGAATTTGCTAATTGCATCCACTGATCCAACCACATGACCCCGCAGGCCTCGAGCCATTCAGAAGTTTGAAGTGTGAAGTACGATTTTCATTTGACTGTATTGCTCTTGGCATTGCACTGGGTTTTTGTGATTCACAGTGGTAAATGCCTTGCTCAAGGGAATCTCAATGGTAGTTGAGGGAGTTAACAGCCCCATCCTCCACCCTGGACCTACTTATTTGAGGCTTTTGTGCCAGTGTGATCTCAGTGTGGGCAGTAAGAAACACCAAATGTCACTAAAACTATTATTTCAGATCACAATGCCCCTTCCTCTCCTACATTTCTACAGCTGTCCTGTCGCTGTTATCGTCCTTGTCCTTCTGTCTGCCAGTGTCTGGGGAAGCTAAGCCAATTCCAGCCCAGATTACAGTAATAAAATCACTGTGAGGATTGAGGATTAAGGCTTAGGCCTCTAAACACACTGGTAGTAGAGAGGGAGGGAGGGTGGAGGAGCAGGTGAGCAGGTTCAGGAACAGTTCGTGTGATTTCCTGACCACAACAAAGAGATTATAGACGTTAGTAACACAAGAGGCACGCTCACAAATCCATGACATCATTTAACAGAGTCAAGAAGGCACTGACCCAATCATGGATAACAGTTACTGGGTCATCGTACAAATACATTCAGTCATTTAGTTAGAGGGTGTAGATGTGTCATGTCCAGCTGTTGGTAGTGTTGTAGAGGAGGTCCTCTCTGCAGAGCTGGAGGTCTTCAGGAGGTCTGTGAAGGTAGAGAGGGACGCCCCTGATCTGTAGGAACTGGTAGGACGTTCCACCAACGGGGAACAACAGACAGAAAAGTTTGGACTGTCCTGAGAGGACAGGTGTCAGAGCCAGGAGGAGGTAACATCTGTCTGTGTGAGGACGATCAAGAACCAGAGACTGCTTTGTAGTCAGGGTTAGAGATTTGAGTTTAATGTGGCTGCTGCAGGTCGACAGAGGAGCTCCATGATCAGCGGGGTGACGTGTTGAAGAGCAGGCGAGCTGCCACGTTCTGGATCATCTGAAGGGTTTTACTGTGCGAGGTCCATCAGGAGGACGTCAGAGATGAACACAGACTGTATCAGGAGCTGGAGAACATGCTGAGTCAGGTAAAGTCTGATTTTTCTGATGTTGTGAAGAGTGAAGCGGCACGACCGGGCAACTGAGGCTACCCTGGTCGGGGCGAGACATCGGGAGTCAATTCTGATGTTGATGTCATGGTGTACAGTCGGTTTATCTGAAGAGTAGCAGTTCAGTTTTTGAGAGGAGAGATGGTGCTAAGTTCAAGTCAGAAAAAGGTGGATTGCTCCCTCCGGGTTGGGAACGAGTTGCTGCCCCAAGTTTAGGAGTTCAAGTATCTCAGGGTTCATGAGTAATGGCAAATTGGAGCGAGAGATGGACTGGCGGGTTGGTGTGGCCTCTGCATTACTGGGGACGTTGTACTGGACCGTTGTGGTTCAGAGGGAGATGAACCTAAAAGTAAAGCTCTCAATCTTCCAGTCCATCCACGTTCCAACCCTCACCTCTGGTCATGATTTTTGAGTAGTGACAGAAAGAACGAGATCGAGGATACAAGCGGCCAAAATGAGTTTCCTCCACCAGGTGGCCGGGCTCAGCCTTAGAGACGGGGCGAGGAGCTCGGAGTAGAACCGCTGCTCCTTCATGTCGAAAGGAAACAGCTGAGGTGTTCCCGGCAAGTCCAACTGGGAGTAGACCCAAAGGCAGATCCAGAACCCGCTGGAGGGACTACATCGCCCGTCTAGCTACCTGCTGCCACTGCGACCCAACCCCGGATAAGACTCGCCTCAATGTTGGCTCAGACTATGACAAAGTTAAATCTGAGGTTCAGTCGCGTCCATCTTGTCCGTCTGCTCAAATGGAAGTTCAGCATTGGGATGAGAAGTTTTGGACACTCTGATATCCGGCAACCAAAAGTGACTCAGTTCTTCTACATAAAAAGAATTTTATTCACATCGAATCTGACAATTTATTGCTGCGATATAATGTACAGCAAGTTCAGGAGAAGCCAGAAATATCCTCCTGTCTCAGCCTGAAGAACCCGGATTCTACAAGTTTCTCTCTCTGACACACGACGGACGTGTCTCTGACGATTACATGCTACGTGACTCCACGTCAGCACAGCGCCCAAAAAAATCTCTTTGAGTTATTTATAAAATCTTTTTTTATCCCAGAGTTTAAAAAAAAAAGAAAAAAGAAGGGGGTCACAGAAAAAAAGAGGGAGACGAGGGGCTGCGAAGGAGGAGAGGAAGGCAGCCTCGTCCTCATCCATCTCTCCTCTATTATTCATTAGCCTCCTCTCATCCCTCGTTCAGCATGCTGATGGAGGATAAAATAGGTCACCGAGGGATAGGCTGGTGCTCGCATGTTGACTGATGTCTTCCCTCACACATCGTGCACTCATCCCCTCCTCCGTCCGTGCATCCCTCGCTCCCTCCTCCACCTCCTCTCCCTTTTCTTTCCTGCTGCCACCACCGCCACCGTCTTGTCATCATTCCCACCTCCTCCTCCACATCCCTCTGATGATTCCTGAGTCGTTCCTCAGCTCGGCTCACCTTCCTCTCTGGCTCGTTGTAGAAGAGTAAAACTCGAAGACAAAGGACATGTGTTGCTGCTAGCTATCTGCAGGGGGCACCGATAAAAAAATGAAAACAACCTACACATTTATACAAATATCTGCAATAAACTGACGTCTGTGACCTCCTGTTGATCCACTCTGACCTGTGATCAGCTGAACGGTGTCTCTGTCATTCGTACGTCTGTTCTCACACTATGTAACTTTGGGCTCCGGGTCGGGAGAAGTACGTAACGCTTTACGGCACTAAGTCACACAGCAGCAACTATTTCACTGATTCTGGTGAAACTGGATCATATTTTATGGAGGAAATGTTTTCTGGTTTTCCCTCTGATGTCCTCCGCGCTCCGCCTCAACTCTGTGATTTACAGGAGTTTATGATGGACAGTGAAGTAAACTGCTGACAGCTGTAGCTGCTGTTAGCTCATGTTGCTCAGTCTGTTAGCTGCTGTTAGCTCATGATTAGCTCAGTCTGTAGCTGCTGTTAGCTCATGTTAGCTCAGTCTGTTAGCGTAGCTGTTAGCTCCAGGGTTTGTTAGCCGCTACTGTTAGTCATGTTGCGCTCAGTATGTAGCTGCTGTTAGCTGCATGTTAGGCTCAGTCTGTTAACGCTGCTGTTAGCTCATGTTAGGCGTCAGTTTGTGCTGCTGTTGCTCTGTTAACTGAGTTTGTTAGCTACTGTTAGCTCTGTTTGCTCGTCTGTTAGCTGCTGTTAGCTCATGTTAGCTCAGTCTGTTAGCTCTGTAGCTCATGTTAGCTCAGTTGTTAGCTGCTGTTAGTCATGTTAGTCCAGTTTGTTATGCTGTAACTCATGTTAGCTGAGTTTGTTGTACTGTTAGCTCATGTTAGGCTGTTAGCTCATGTTAGCTCAGTCTGTAGTTGTTAGCTTGTTCTCAGTCTGTTAGCTGCTGTTAGCTGCTGTTAGCTCAGTCTGTTAGCGCTGTTAGCTCAGTCTGTTAGCTGCTGTTAGCTCATGTTAGCTCAGTCTGTTAGCTGCTGTTAGCTCAGTCTGTTGCTCTTTAGCTCTTTAGCTCAGTCTGTACTGCTGTTAGCTCATGTTAGCTCAGTCTGTTAGCTCCATGTTAGCTAGTTCGTTCGCTGCTGTTAGCTCAGTCTGTTAGCTGCTGTTAGCTCATGTTAGCTCAGTCTGTTAGTGCTGTTAGCTCATGTGTTAGCTCAGTTGTTAGCTGCTGTTAGCTCATGTTAGCTCAGTCTGTTTAGCTGCTGTTACTGCTGTAGTGCTGTACTATGTTGTGTCTGTTGCTGCTGTTAGCTCATGTTGATCTCAGTCTGTTAGCTCATGTTAGCTCAGTTCGTATCTGCTGTTAGCTCAGTCTGTTAGCTGTGTTAGCTCATGTTGGCTCAGTCTGTTAGCTGCTGTTAGCTCATGTTTGCTCAGTTCGTTAGCTGCTGTTAGCTCATGTTAGCCTCAGTTTGTAGCTGCTGTTTAGCTCGCTGTTAGCCTCACTTGTTAGCTCGTTTGCTAGCTGTGGCTGTTAGCTCGCTGTTAGCTCATGTTAGCTCAGTCTGTTAGTCATGTTAACTCAGTCTGTTAGCTGCTGTTAGCTCAGTCTGTTAGCTGCTGTTAGCTGTGTTAGCCGTCTGTTAGTGCTGTTGCTTCATGTTAGCTTCAGTCTGTTAGCTCATGTTAACTCAGTCTGTTAGCTCAGTCTGTTAGCTGCTGTTAGCTGCTGTTAGCTCAGTCTGTGAGCTGCTGTTAGCTCATGTTAGCTCAGTTCGTTAGCTGCTGTTAGCTCATGTTAGCTCAGTTTGTTAGCTCAGAGTGTTGTTGTCTGTGCCACAGGCGTTTTGGACCACCATCATCGGCCCCTCTCTTTTTAATCTCATCGATGTTGTAAGATTCTGTTGTGACAGAGATCCTGACCCACGGTGCTTCATGAGAAGTGACGCTGTTAAAGTTACCGACCCGACCCGGCTCTCGCTGTGCGAGGCAGAGGATGTTTCACTGTAGTGTCTGTACGGAGGACTGGGCAGGTCGTGGTGACTATTCCACGTATAAATTCATTGATTATTTCCCTCGTAAAGTTTCTAAAGACTCGACGTACAAACACCGCTGTGAGACGTTATGACGTCATCGAGTTCATCATGATCACCATCAGTAAACAGACGGACCGACCCGGCTCTTACAGCCAGAGGCTGCCTTTCCCTGGGAAACACAGAGATACTTTTAGAGAGAGATATTGTTTCCTTTGAGTTATTTTATTGAAAGTGGATGAAAACTGTGAACTCACACATGGAAAACAGCCTGTACATTCATGTTTCACATGCTCAGAGTTTGTATTATTTGCATTATGTTCAAATGACATGTTTTAAAAAAGATATTTCACACACACATTCACACTCACAGCCACAGACAGTTTGGCGTGTCCCACCACTACTGGTTTTCATAGAAGACTTTGGCCATGGCGAGGCCGACCTTGGCAACCTTTTTGTCCTTGGCGTCGGGGCCCATATTGGAACGTGCCAGTCCAATCCAGTACTGCTCCGTACGGGCCTGGTAATCCGTCACCGTCTCTCCGTCCTGCACTGCGGGGTGTTGTTCTTCACCTGGAAACACAATTAACAAATATTTATATGGTAAACATTACACCTGTTTAACAGCAGTCATCCCACCACCTCACCACAGGGGTGCCCCAGGGCTCGGTGCTGGGGCCCCTTCTCTTCGCTCTTCACACCACCTCTCTGGGTCGATTATCCACTCACACGGCTTCTCGAATCACCGCTATGCAGACGACACTCCACTCTATCCGTCATTTCCTGACGACCTCTGCACGGATCTCTGAACACCTCTCAGATAGATCTACATGGATGCAGGCACACCACCTCCAGCTGAGCCTCTCAAAAACTGACTCCCTACGTCTCACCGACGAACCTTTTCCGATCACGTTGCCTCGGTTGTGCCTCAATTTCTTTTTTCTCATTGGCTGACACACTGGCCAATCAGCTGATATCAGTCACTATATTGGCATGGTTTCAGATTAAATACATCTACGGGACTGACAGCAGATCAGATGCACCTCAATGTTCAGCAGATCCTGATCTCAGTCCTGAGTTAAATCAAAGACAATCCCTTGCCTTCCTCATCCTCGCTTTCCTCCTCAGACTCGTCCTCCTCTTCCTCGCCTTCTGCTCCTTTCACCTCCTCTTCCTCCTCCTCCTCATCGTCCTCTGACTCAGACTCTTCCAGCCACTCCTGCGTCTCTGTGGAGGAACAATCATAAATCCAAATGAAACCTCATCATCATCATCATCATCATCATCCTGCGTCACAGGACCAATCAGCTGTTTTTTACGACACCCCGCTGGGCTCGAGTACTCACTCGGGTCCATTTCGACCAGAACCTCCCACTGCTCCATCTTGTGGAGGTCGAGGCAGTAGAAGTCGTTCAGGGTGAACTGGCGGTCGCCGACCTCGAACATCCCGCCGTACAGGAAGAGCTTGCCCTGACGCACCGTTGCCATGGCGCTGGACCTCTGGCATGGCTCCACTAGGGGGGCCGAGGCTGAACACGAGGGGTTAAAAATTCAGACTATATGTAACATTTCAAATGAATTCAGTGTGTGTGTGTAATCTTACCATCGTCCTCTTCCTCTTCTTCCTCCTCCTCCTCCTCCTCTTCCTCCTGAGCTCCAGGGATCACTTCCTTGATGGTCATCACAGTGCCGTCCTCGGTGACGACCTCCTTGATGACCTCGGTGGGTGCTTGAGGTGCCTCCTCCCCTTCCTCCCTCTCCTCGTCTGCTCCCTCCGCCTCCGCTCCGCCCTTCTTCCCCCTCCGTCGTTTCTTCTTCTCTGACTTGTTTCCCTGAACGGACGCAAACAAAACGATAAACCACCGCCGACCGCAGCCCGAGCAGTAAATCACCGCTTCATGTTGTAATGGTTTGGTCACATGCCAGAGGATCTAGTCAGGAGTTTGACAGACGAATGATCGAGGTGAATTTTTTCCTAAACTAACGTCTGTTTGTTAGCCGGGCTGACTGGACTGTGAGCAAATCACACAAATACCAATTTCTACACAGTGTTGCTTTAAGAAATAAGTTAAGAGTATCTGGAATTTCAAGAAACTGGAAATAATTGTGACAAAACTACAAAACATTTCTACAAAGCTACAGATGAAATGCTCAAAGATGATTCTACAGAACAGGCCCGGCCACGGCTTCCACTGGGTTCGTTAGTACACACAGTGAAGCTCAGGTGACCTGAACGACTCGGTTGTAGTTTAGTGAAGATGTTTCAACAGTTGTTCAGGTCACCTGAGCTCCGGTGTGGAAGATGGTCGTTGGAGTCACACTTGGCCTCATGTCACTCCAACGACCATCGCTCACAACGACCATCATCCACAACGACCATCGTCCACAACGACCATCGTCCACAACGACCATCGCCCACAACGACCATCGTCCACAACGACCATCGTCCACAGGTGACAATGGCTGACGACAGTCGTCACAGCAACAACGAGCACTAACGAACCAAGTGAAGCTCTGGTCGGGTCAACGATCCTGCCTAAATACTCTGATCTCCCCACCAGTCAGTCAGAACTGAAGAAGCTTTGTGGATGATCCACCTCCAAGTCCAGTTACTCCAGATTTAACCCTTCTTGAAGAAAACATGACTGAGAACCTCCACAGACTTCTAGAACAAACATTCACGCAGCAGTCTCACAGCCTCGTAGCTCACCCTGAGTACGCCGGGAAACCAGCGGTTCTTCACGGTGTCGTACAGGTAGAGGTCGTTGTAGAAGTCGCCCTCCAGCTCCTCCTCCTCCTCTTCGTCACATACCCCACCGAACAGCACCGCCCGCCCTGCCGGGCCCACCGCCAGAGAGAAACCGGAGCGAGGAGAGGGCTTGCTACCAGACGGGTTCAGCCTCGACCACGACCACTTCTCTGGGGGACGGAGAACGTCACAAAACATCAGCTGGAGGATTTCTACTCGTGTTTACCGCTCTGTCATCTCTGACAATCGAATGTTGTTGGTACCTTGGGCGTCTTTGCCCTCTCGCTTCAGCAGAAACATGTCGGAGTGGATGGTCCCCTTCTCGACATCCTTCTTCACCCTCTAGATGAACACAGTGATGAGGCAGACTTCACGTCACGTAAAGTAACATGTTATCAGTACGGGACGGACACTTACCACTTTAGAGTATCCCCCGTAGATGATAACACCTGTGCCGTCGGGCGTGGAGGTCATCTGACAGGCCGAGCGCGGGGCAGGGGCGGTGCCTGATGGAGTAAGGCGCAACCAGGTGAAGGTGTCCAGGGAGAAAGAGTAGACGTCGTTGTAGTAAATGAAATCCCTACGAGAAGGAGACGACAGACTTATTAGCAGACTTTTGTGTTTGGAAGAACAACGTTCAGCCTCAAAGAGGTCGTTTGACCAGCCCGAGCGTCTGATTGGCTGCAGGATGTTTCATAGTGTTATAAATACAGATAAAGATCCAGAAGGTGTGTCCAAACCTTTGACTGGTTCCTACCTACCTGGTGCTCTCGTGGAAACCTCCAAACACCAGCAGCTGTTTCTTGCTGAGGACCATCCGGTGACCGCTGCGACCTGACGGACCGCCGGGCGCCCTGAAAAACACGACACGGGTGCTGTTACTGCTGGATCATGTTAGAGCATGTCGCTTTCATCTTCATCATCATCATCATCATCGTGTTCTTAAATTACAGGGCAGATTTCATACAAACAGTATTTCTGGTCCCAATCCGCCGTCTGTTGATCATCGCATCACATCGTCTATTTTTATTTGCACTTGTCGTACGTACTTGATGTTCTCCCAGGTGTGTGTAGCCAAGTGCAGCACCCAGAGGTCCTTGTAGTGGTAAAACTGTTCCCCGTTCGGAGAGGCAAACTCTCCACCAAACACCCAGAGCTGACCCCCACCCTGGGGAACTACCACCGCCTAAAGGAGAGGTGGGAAGGGAAGGAAGGAAGGAAGGGAGGGAGGAACAAAGAGGAGGGACAGAGTGAGATAAAGAGGGTTGATGTCCTCTGATTTAATTGGTTTTCGTGCTTCAGCCCTGATGACATTGTTGATAAGTTTCCTCTCGTCTGTGCTGCAGCAGTCTGCCCCCTTGTGGTTCAAATGAAGAATCATATAGCTGTAACCAGTGTTGATTATTACTTATCACCTGACCTCTGCTTACCTGGACGTGGTGCTATGTAACTTAAACTGCTCTCTACTGGACAAAGTGGCATCAAACATCACAGGAAATGTCACTTTGAGGCTTGGAGGCGTACCTGGTGAGAGCAGCGTGGCGGAGGAGGGTTGGGGATCTCCGATTTGACCCAGCTGTTCTTCTTTATGTTGTAGAAAAACAGGTCGTTGTACAGGTACGTCTGCAAAAAAAACAAAAAAACAGGTTGGTATGATGATCACCTGATCTTTGAGCTTCACGTTTGGACAGTTGTTTTTGTCTTCTACCTTCCTCCCGTTGAAGAACTCTCCTCCAAACAGAATGAGTTCATCTTTCTCAGGGTGTGCAGAGAGAGACGCACTCAACCTGAAAAACAGAAGAAGACGCGCGACGTCCGCGATGTTAGAGCTGCAACGGCGAGTCGATTCGTCGATCGGTTAGAGGCTGAAGTTAGCAGCGAGGCTCTGTCTGTCTTTATGTCGCCATCGGGATGATTTGTTGTGATCTCAGCTGTCCACGATCTGTTTAATGTTTGTCTGAGGACCAGCCGATAGGGGACCTAGTTCGTGCCCAAAGGTACAGCCTCTTTGGACCAGGATCCAGAAGTATATCTTAGAGAGAGATAGCGGGGACAGACTACAAACTCAAAACAGATAATAATGAGAAAGTGGAAAGATGCTGTAGGTCCGTTATTTCAGGAATGGGTCTCATTCAGTCTGATGAACGAGGTGGAGAAGTACTTCCAGACTCTTTGGTTTTATTTTTCCTACCTTACCGTAATTTGTATTCCATCTATCTGTGTCAACAAATTATCTGTACCTGTAATGTACCTGTAAGGACGTTCTAACATGGACACTACCTCCTGTTATTTAAGGATGGTGATTCCTCGTGTGACGATGGTACATTGGACAAACTGAAACACACAGAACGCTGCCTCAGACCTCCTGCTGTGCTGTGTTATTATTAATTGTATTGTAAAACTAAATAATAAAATATAAGTCTAAGAAGAATCGCTTGGAGTCATTTTGTATGAAACAAATCTTCAACAAATATTTCAGCTTCAGGTGTGAATGTTTTCTGGTTTCTTTAGTTCTCTATGACACTAAGGAATGTGACTAAAATCTAATTAACCATTAATTAATCGACACTGAAGATACTCTGTAACTTAGCTCTGCTGTCCGTCAGCTGCTACGTTCAGGATGACTGACAACAACCTGAACTATCTCAGATCAGCGTTTTGTAGTCCAACTTCTGAACTTTGTAGTTTTCCACAGACACATCAGGTGACGTCACGTGATGTGAAGTTCATGTTTCATGTTCTTTGTTGCTACGGAGACGACAGAGCTGAACAAAGGTGGCGTGGTGTTCTCACCTCGACGACGGAGGCGGACACGTCGACTCTACGACCTGAGTCTTCTTCGCATCGAGATTCTGGAACTCAGCGATGAGAGCCTCCAAATCCTCCTGGAGACAGACGAGGAGAGAGGGAAGGATGAGAGGCAACGAGGAGAGAAGGAAGGATGAGAGGCAGCGAGGAGAGAGGGAAGGATGAGAGGCAACGAGGAGAGAGGGAAGGAGAGAGGCAACGAGGAGAGAAGGAAGGATGAGAGGCAACGAGGAGAGAAGGAAGGAGAGAGGCAACGAGGAGAGAAGGAAGGAGAGAGGCAACGAGGAGAGAAGGAAGGATGAGAGGCAACGAGGAGAGAGGGAAGGAGAGAGGCAACGAGGAGAGAAGGAAGGAGAGAGGCAACGAGGAGAGAAGGAAGGATGAGAGGCAACGAGGAGAGAGCAGCTAACAGCAGCTAACAAACTGAGCTAACACTAGCTAACAAACTGAGCTAACATAGCTAAGCCTGACAGCTAACAGACTGAGCTAACAGATGAGCTAACAGCAGCTAACAGACTGAGCTAACAGTGAAGGCTGAACACAGCTAACAGGACTGACCCTAACATGAGCTAACAGACTAACAGACTGAGCTAACATGAGCTACATAGCTAGCAAGACTGAGCTAACATGAGCTAACAGCAGGCTAACAGACGGAGCTAACATGAGCTAACAGCAGCTACAGCTGTCCAGCAAGGTTACTCTTTCAACTGTCCCATCATAAACTCTGTAAATCACAGAGCAGTTGAGGGCGAGACAGCCGGAGGACATCAGAGGGAAAACCAGAAACATTTCCTCCATAAAATATGATCCAGTTCACCAAGAACCAGTGAAATAGTTGCTGCTGTGTGACTCATGTGACGTATGAGCTCTTTGGACCGCGTGCTGCGTTCATGCCGTTCAGTGTTTAGAAAGTCAAGTTTAGGCGGGAACGTCCTCCGACCCGCCAGAGGGCGCTGTGACGTCTGCACGCCGTGGCTGACGTATGCACGCCGTGCTGACAGTCTGTACGTCTGTTGCCGAAGTAAATCCCCGTGGGTTGTGAGAGGAAGACGCCTCGCGGTGTCTGCACGTGCGTTTGTTTGGGACCTCACGTGACTTCCGCAGGTAAAGGTTTCGAGAGTTTCCCGCCTTCAGCTCAGCTGCAGCCATGGGCAAGAAAGGAAAAAGGAGAAGAGGTGAAGGGAGCCGAGAAGAACCGCGAGCAAGATGGAGAAGAAGGTGTCGAAGAGGTCCAAGAGGGAGGAGGTACACGTGACCCTCATCCTCCTTCATCCCTCCCTCCCTTCATCCTCTCATCCTTCCCTCTCTCCGTGTTTCCCTCTCGCCTGCTCCTTCCCTCTCTCCTCGTTCCTTCTCTCTCTTTGCCTCTCATCCTTCCCTCTCTCCGTTGCCTCTCCTTCCCTCTCTCCTCTTGCCTCTCATCCTTCCTTCTCTCCTCGTTGCCTCTCACCTTCCTTCTCTCCTCGTTGGCCTCTCATCCTTCCCTCTCTCCTCGTGCCTCCTCCTTCCTCTCTCTCCTCGTTGCCATCTCATCCTGTCCTTCTCTCTCCTCGTTGCCCCTCTCTCCCTCCTCCTCGTTGCCTCTCTCCTTCTCTTCCTTCTCCTCCGTTGCCTCTCATCCTTCCTTCTCTCCTCGTTGCCTCTCATCCTTCCCTCTCGCCTCGTCCTCTCTGTCTCTCTCCTCGTTCTCTCATCCTTCCTCTCTCCTCGCGTTGCCTCTCCCTCCTTCCTTCTCTCCTCGTTGCCCTCTCCCTTCCCTCTCTCCTCTCCGTTGCCTCTCTCCTTCTCCTTCTCTCTCTCCGCTTTGCCTCTCATCCTTCCCTCGTCTCCTCCGTGCTCGGCCTCTCTCCTTCCCTCTCCTCCTCGTCCTCCGCCGTTGCCTCTCATCCTTCCCTTCTCTCCTCGTTTGCCTCTCTCCTTCCCTCTCTCCTCGTTTGCTCTCTCCTTCCTCTCTCCTTTGTTCCTCTCTCCTTCCTTCTCTCCTCTCTCCTTCTGTTGCCTCTCATCCTTCCCTTCTCTCCTCGTTGCCCCTTCTCTCCTTTCCCTCTCTCCCCTTCTCTCTCTCGTGCCTCTCCCTTCCTCTCTCTCCTCGTTGCCTCTCATCATTCCCTCTCTCCTCTTCTCTCTCTTCCCTGTTTTCTCTGCCTCGTTGCCTCTCATCCTTTCCCTCTCTCTCCCGTTGCCTCTCATCCTTCCCCGTTGCTCTCCTCGTTGCCTCTCTCCTTCCTTCTCTCCTCGTTGCCCTCTCATCCTCTCCTTCTCCGCCTCTTGCCTCTCATCCTTCCCTCTCTCCTCGCTTGCCGGCTCTCATCCTTCCCTCTCTCCTCGTTGCCATCTCATCCTTCCCTCTCTCCTCCGTTTTGCCTCTCATCCTTCCCTCTCTCCTCGTTGGCCTTCTCATCCTTCCTCTCTCCTCGTTGCCTCTCTCCTTCCTTCTCTCCTCGTTGCCCTCATCCTTCCTTCTCCTCCTCGTTGCCCCTCTCATCCTTCCTTCTCCTCCTCGTTGCCTCTCTCCTTCCCTCTCTCTCTCGTTGCCTCTCATCCTGCCTTCTTCCTCGTGCCTCTCTCCTTCCCTCACCCTCCCCTCCTCGTTGCCATCTCATCCTTCCCTTCTCTCCCTCTCGTGCTCTCATCCTTCCCTCTCTCCTCCGTTGCCTCTCAACCTTCCCTCTCCCCTCGTTGCCTCTCTCCTTCTCCTCCTCTCCTCGTTGCCTCTCTCATCCTTCCCTCTCTCCTCGTTGCCTCTCATCCTTCCCTCTCTCCTCGTTGCCTCTCTCCTTCCCTCTCTCCTCCTCGTTGCCTCTCATCCTTCCCTCCTCCTCGTTGCCTCTCTCCTTCCCCCTCTCTCCTCGTTGCCTCTCTCCTTCCCTCTCTGTCCTCCCTCGTGTGCCTCTCTTCCTTCCCTCTCTCCTCGTTGCCCTCTCATCCTTCCCTCTCCCCTGTTGCCTCTCTCCTTCCCTCTCTCCCTCCTCCTCGTTTGCCTCTTCTCCTTCCTTCCTCTCCTCGTTGCCTCTCATCCTTCCCTCTCTCCTCGTTGCCTCTCTCCTTCCCTCTCTCCTCGTTGCCTCTCATCCTTCCCTCTCTCCTCGTTGCCATCTCATCCTCCCTCCCTCGTTGCCTCTCATCCTTCCTTCTCCTCCTCGTGGCCTCTCATCCTTCCTCTCTCCTCGTTGCCTCTCTCTCCTTCCCTCTCCTCGTTCCCTCTCCCCTCTCTCCTCCCTCTCTCCTCGTTCCTCTCATCCTCCCTTCTCTCCGCGTTGCCTCTCTCCTTCCCTCTCTCCTCGTTGCCGCCTCTCATCCTTCCTCCCTCTCATCGTTGCCTCTCATCCTTCCCTCTCTCTCCTCGTTGCCTCTCTTCCTTCCCTCTCTTCCCTCCCTCGTTGCTCTCCCATCCTTCCCTCTCTCCTCGTTGCCTCTCATCCTTCCCTCTCTCCTCGTTGCCTCTCATCCTTCCCTCTCTCCTCGTTGCCTCTCATCCTTCCTCTCTCCTCGTTGCCTCTCATCCTTTCCCTCTCTCTCTTCCTCCTCTCCCTCCTCCCTCGTTGCCCTCTCATCCTTCCCTCTCTCCTCGTTGCCATCTCATCTTCCCTCTCTCCTCGTTGCCCTCCTTCCCTCCTCCTCGTTGCCTCTCTCCTTCCCTCTCTCCTCGTTGCCTCTCATCCTTCCTCTCTCCTCGTTGCCTCTTCTCCTTCCATTCTCGTCCTCGTTGCCTCTCTCCTTCCCTGCTCTCCTCGTTGCCGGCCTCTCTCATTCCCTCTCCCCTCGTTGCCTCTCATCCTTCCTTCTCTCCCTCGTTGCCGTCTCATCCTTTCCCTCTCTCCTCGTTGCCTCTCATCCACCTCCTCCCTCGTTGC